>NW_026015158.1:0-35292 GCF_020379485.1 Brassica napus
AGAGATAGTAAAAGGAAAGATGTAATTTTCGTAAAAATAACCAATACGAAGTTTTTACAAAGAAGTATCCTTCGGGATTAAAACCAAACGAAACCAAGCTCGTTCGCCACGCATGCACGCCTTCTGGTCGCTACGTAGCGACCGAGCTCGAGCCAAAGCTCGGTCGCTACGTAGCGACCGAGCGATCGTCCCGATCAGTCGCTACGTAGTGACCGAGCTCGAGCCAAAGCTCGGTCGCTACGTAGCGACCGAGCGATCGTCCCGCTCGGTCGCTACGTAGCAACCGAGCTCGAGCCAAAGCTCGGTCGCTACGTAGCGACCGAGCGTTCGTCCCGCTCGGTCGCTACGAAGCGACCGGGCTCGAGCCAAAGTTCGGTCGCTGTGTAGCGATTGAACCTTTCAGAACGTCGGTACAACACCAGTTCTTGCATTCTCGTCAAAACCTTCGAATGCTATCTCCCGAAGACCGTAGCAAGCTCAGTCCATGTTCCGGCCATTCTAATTCATCGATCAAACCTCGCGGATTAGAAACCGCGGAAAACTCGTAGTAAACGTGTCGAGTCGGAAGACGGCCCAAAGAGACCTAAAACACGACTCGAGGCCCATCCTATGATTTTCCTAACCAAAAGCCCGTAAACCACAGCATGGTTTACGCTTGGCCCACAAGGAAGGATAAATGTCAAGTTTCCGCGGATAAATACGAAAGTTTTGAAGATAATTGTGAAGACCGGGAAAAATAGAATATCTCCATTTTTATGCTATGACGGCTTAAGGGCAGAAGAGTAAAAGCGTAAACCGACCTTGGAGCTAGTATATAAGGAGTCCTAGGCAAGGAGCAAGGAGGAGAAATTTTTCAGAGCAAACTTAACACTTAGAGCGATTTAGGCAATTTTCCGTTTTTGTTATTTCGAGCTGCGACTCAATTAAGTTTAGCCGTCTTAGGGTTGCTAGAACTAGGAATCTCGCCGACAGCTCTCGAGCCCAGGCTTATACCTTGTTGTAAACGCTCATACGCAAATTCGGAATAAGATCTTCGTTGCTCTCTTTTCGATTTCTTATACTTTATCGTTGTTATTCTCGTGTTCTGATTGCTTGACGTGTGGTAATTAGCAGATATCCGGGTCCTCTGGGAAATTAGGGTTTTCCTAGTTTCCTTATTTAAACGGAAATCGACGGTGTGAATTTCGGTTCCCACAATCAATCTACGCCAGCAATTGAAATTGCCAAGACCGCTAAGTTTCTCAGAGACGAGAGAAATACCAGCATGATCCGCATGATGAACATATAACAGATTCACATGAGGATCGGAGAGTGACGGTGGGATTGAAGAAGATGACGTCTGAATCGGAGATGGTTCATGAGGCTCCATGATTGGTATAATGAAACCAAATTGGTTTCGATAATTAACACACTAAAGAGGAGTAATATAGTTTGTTGTTTTTTTTTTTTGTCGTTGCCTCTCCTAACTTTATAAATTAGAAGATGATATAATTTTTTTGTATCTTTTTCATTTCATTTGAAACTTCATTTAATTTCTCTATATTTGTTGAATTAAAATCTTCTTAATGGTGTTATGACCATTACTAATTTCACTGCATTATTTTGATTATTTTTGAAAAAATTGTATATGGCTAATTCATGTAAGTATTTATATATTTTGGGATTAGTGTTTAAGACCAACATGATAACTTAAAATCTTATAGATATTCAAATTTTTCAATGATTTGTAAGCAACTATAACATCTTTCATTGACTCAAGCACACAAAGAAATATTTTTACTATACCATTGTTCACATTTTTAAAATCAGAAAACTATGATCATTTGATCATAGGTTTTTGGTTTACCTCTTCACTGATCACATTGTTATTAAATATTATTTGGTTTACTTTGCGTTGAGCATTTTGTATAAGTTTAGATGTTTAGTGATTAGTACTCCTAACTATCATATTCTTTTGGAAAATTTCATTTAGTTATAATTATTTGTTGAGTAAAGTACATGTACGAAATGAATAATAAACTTGAAACTCTGACTTGTGTTTTTGTTCTCATAATATTTCTTTTAGTGAGGTTTTAGCAAATTTAACTTGTCTTTCGAAAAGATATATTTGTATTTTACATAAAACTAAGAGAAACTTTGTAGGATAACCCTTTTAATTTTATTTTCATAAAATAGCTTCTAAAGAAGAAAGTGACTAAAAGGAATTTTGTTGAAGAGTAAATATACTTTAATAACCTTAAGGTTAACTAACCCTAGACTTTGGATTTAGAGTTAAGTTGTCGGGTAAATTTTTTTTTAACAATAAACAAAAATTTAAAAGTTGAAAAAATATTCAAAAATAGTTTCAAAATTGTTTTCGAATTTCAGAAGGAAAATTAGAAAAAAAATATTTTTCTTTTTGAAAAAAAGATTCAAAATGTTTTTAATAAAAATTTCGTATTAAAAACATATAATTCGAAAATTATTAGAAAAATATACATTATTATTTTTATTATTTATATATATATATATATATATATATATCAAGGAGTAGAAGTGTCTTATTTTTCTCGTTGAAAACTCTTTGTGTGAGAGAAACTTACAAACATATATTTGGGAGAATCGCCATAAAACTAATCAATATTTATTTTTTTATTACACTTGTAGAAAAAAGGTAAAACTAATCAACACTTTTTTTTCCAAGCCTAAGTTCACATTGTTGTTAAGCCGAACATAACAACGAAGTGCATAAATAATTATTTCTAAATTTATTAATAGAGGAATACATACTCACAAATGGTTAAACATGTATAATTATTCTATTTTAAATAGGTAATATTATTAATAAATAACATAAGTTTTCAAATTTCAATATCCTAATAATTCTATTCAGTTCAAAATTTTATTTTTTTGTTAGATATGAGTTAAGATCTTTGGTAGTGCAGGTTGCACTATTGATAGGAAGCTAATGACTTTGAAGATGATGTGAACCCAAAAGAAGAACATGTGTTAGTAAGGAACTAATGCTTGTTTGATTTGTGCAGATGCTAAACTTCAAGATTAATACCGCTGGAGTATGATCCAAGTATATTATCCTGTTTTTTTTTCATTCAATGCTCGATAACTAAAGAAAAGACACATATAAGTAATCAAAAAACGATAAATCATAATCGTATTCCATACATTAAAGCCAACTTGTAGACTGTAGAGTACGAAAATACAACACACATGCTTGTGAAGGAATACCTCAACTTCATAAATCATTATTCATTACCTCAAAAACAGAGAGCTCTTTTTTTTTTTGATCAACTACAGAGAGCTCAAAAATAGTTTAGATAAAGTTCTGCTAGATCCCCTCATGTTCTTTTGTTACTGCTGCTCCAGTCGCACGTCAAGGTAGATCTAAGTGACACACACTACTTGCCAAGCTTCTCAAACGTATGTGATAGAACAATGATGTATATTTGATGAATAACCGCCCAACCTCCCTCTCTTAGCCTCTACAAACCAGAGTACTAAGCCAATTACAATCTTGCTTGCAGTAGAGAAGCAAGCCCAAGACTCACCAACTAACTCTCAATAACAATCCTCCCTCTTATTTATACTCTTCTCTTGAAAGTAACTGCCTTCTCTTCTTCTTATCGTGCATGTACCAGCTCCTTTCCACGTGCCTTGTATCCTATCAGTATGATACATCACTGGTCCAATCTGTTCTCCTAGAGACTTAAATGTCCTCTCTCTGCACCCCTAATCTTCCAAGTATACACTAATTTCCGGCTTGTAAGCGTTCACTCCAAAACTCTAGTGCACGGCTATAGAGAATTTCTTAGGATCAAAGCAAGACAAAACCCTTCTCACCAGCTAATTCAGCTGGATAGTTTTGAACTCATAACCCACAGCTTCAACGACAGTGTAGTTAAACTCATCTTCAGTGGTTAAAGATGAAGAAAAATGGAAATCTCGAGCATGGCAAAATCTTTCCCGGGACAAAGACCGCTTCCTAAACAAAAACGAAGGAATGTACCTGGTTTTGGCATGTATCCCTGTAGAATGAACCTGACCATGTTAGTTACTCTTTTGCAACATCAACTACAAATCACAAAGACATTTTAATTGTTGAATGCACCACAAATCTGTTATATCTACATTCCTCCCATCCCGAAGGTCGATACTTCTTTGGATCCATGTAAATCTCAGGATTCAGGTGAACGCACCTGAACAAAGTGAGAACCTTCCAGCCTTTTTGTATGATATTGCCTGAATACAAAAAACATGAAAAATGAATAAACAAGAGAGTTTGAAGATGATTTACTGTGTTCCATTCAGGCTATGAGCATAGACGGACCTTTATTTGGCCATCACGTTTTGCTTCCTGGACCATAGAGAGAATGTTATTACTCTAAAGTGTCTCGTCAATAACCCCATAAAAAAGCCTCTTTTTATTCAGTAAGAGACAGTGAAACAAATTATACCAGTTTAGAACCGCCTTAAACTTGTTTTGCTATGAGGCGCCTGAAAGGTAGTCCATTTTACGTGTCTGTTTAAGAGTCAAATTTTGGGTATGATGCTCAATTTTTAACAATCGGATCTTGTTATCCCTGTGTACAACGAAAACCACTATTCAAGCTTGTAAAAAGAAATGGAAAAGGATTATCAAAACATATATTCTCATTTTACCTTTACCTTCAGTAGAATCTGAGGGTGTTCTTGCAGGAAAATGGTAGCCCAAATATTGGTATTTTCAAATGATACATCAAAAAAGCATAGATAATTTCATCTTCCTCTAAAAAGAAACGATGGCGCCGCTAGGGTTAGGCGACACAAAGGGCGACTCAGAGATCTGCGTTTTCCCCGCCTCCATCAGACCCCCGGCGACGATCTAATACATCTCTCCAGGCTCTCGGGACGCAAGGGAGACTACCAACACTCCTTGTGCTTCCCAGATTTCCCATCTCTCGCAGAATCGAAGTTTTCCTCTCTGGCTTCTTTGCCAAGTTACAGTATATTCTCTCATTAAACGTCCTCCGATTAAGGTAAGATCTTGTTCCACCGCCCAAGCAAGCAAAACCCTAGATATCTACGCTGTTTTAAGCAACCCTCCCCTCTCCCAAATACGACACACATCCCTCTCGAGTCTCTTATTCACATCCCTCTAGCGTGTGCTAAGTTCTCCTCTGTTTCTCGTACTAATATGAGTCAATTATCTCTTGTTGTGCGCAAAGGAGGATCCTCCAAAGACCCTCACCGTGCGATAAACCCTGAAGATGACATCATCCGTATCCCAGACTGTGATATCAACGACGCAAAGGAGCGCTTCCGCCTCACCCTTATCGGACGCGTCTTTCACCTTCGTGGACGCAGCATTGATGCGCTAATCAACCTTCTTCCCCGCCCAAGAATCTGGAATGTAGAAGGAAGAGTCCGTGGGCTGAACTTGGGGAACGGACGTTTCCAGTTTGACTTCGATAAGGAGGCGGACCTCATGATGGTGTTGAACAAACGCCCCTGCCACTTCAATCAATGGAGTTTTGCTCTTGAACGCTGGGAACCATTTACCAGCGAAAATTTCCCAAATACAATACCTTTCTGGATTGGTGTAACGGGAGTCCCAGTACATTTCTGGAATGACAAGACCTTCACGGAAATTGCGAATGCCTTGGGGAAGAAACTACTCATCGATGAAAAGAAAGCGCGCATCCAAGTTTCAATTGAGGCGGACAAACCCCTCCAGTTCGAACGTCGCATTGGCTTTCCCAACGGTGATATCGGCAAAGTTACCCTTATCTATGAGGGTCTCCATCGCTATTGCTTCACCTGCAAACTCATCTCCCATGATGAGAATACATGTCCTCTGCTCACGCAAGCTGAAAGGGAGTTCAAACGTAAACAGAGAGCAGAAGCGCATGCCAACAGTGACAACCCTCGGCCCCCCCTTCACGGCCCTCAAGGATACGCTGCGGGTAACCCACTAAAGAGACCTCGATCCCCTATGCATGAGCGTTACCATAGTCCATCAGCAATTTCAAGGAACAGCGGCTCTTACAGAGAAGATAAGCAAAGAAAGAGTACCTCAATATCCCTATCAACACGTGATGCTCGGGATATGCGGAACAGTGGAGGCCAAGGACGAGACATGAGAAACTCCAGCCGTCAAGACGGCCGACAATCCCACCAAGGCAAAGAAGTGTGGAGCAGACTAGAGGTACCGAGGAAAAGTGACGAGGATTTATACCGAACTAGAGGTCGAAACAAAGAGCACACTCACACTCACTCTAGATACACCTCTAGAAAGGAAGTGTCTCAGTCAAGAATCACTCCCACTTTGGAATGGCGACAAAGACACAGCCTCGAGGACTCGCGGAACAGAGACGCCAACAACAAAGGCGCAAACGCCAGAGCCACCATCAACTATGTGTCTCGTCATGTTCAGCACGATCGCACGGAAAAGCCACGAGCCACTGAGGACTCGCAAAAGACAATATCTGACACCCGTGTCTCCCTGGAAACAGGAGAATGTGCAGTAAACAGGGGAGCAAGTACAGGCCTTGCCGAAACAGAGGAGGAAAAATCCCGTCGACTCAAAGGCAAAGCTGTTGCCACTGACTCGCCCACATCAAAGAACACGGCAGAACTCATCGCTTCAGCAAACCGAAGCGCAAAGCTGATCATCTCTGAACCCTCTGAGCAACCCCAGCATAACTCAGGCCGCAGCAAAAGGTATGGCTCTTCCTCTCTGGAACATAGTGATAAGTACATGGATCTAGAGATGAGCCAAGTTCGGGACTTAGATATCCCTTTGAATGAAGTAGAACTGGCTGAGGTGGATAATTTAATCTTAGAGACGGAACGCTTGGAAATGGATGAGAATATGTTAGATATTGATAATGATGATCTACTTGGAGACTCTCCTGACCGTGATGCAGAAAAAATCGAGGCCATATCTCAACTCTCTCCAGCAAATGCTGTGATCACGAAAGCTGCTCCCCCTGCCCAACTACCCTTAAAGGAGAAGGCTATCCTACCCCCACATGAGCCCACCTCAGAGGCTCAGCCCCCCTACGTCCCAAAAGGTCTGCTTAAAAAGAAAAGCCCTCGCTCCTCAGACATTAAGGGATCAAATGCATCAAAGAAGCTCTTATCTCTCTTAAGCCGAGCATCCCCCAAGAAGAAGACGGCACTGGGTAAAAAACAATCATCTTCTTCGACTATGGTCCCTCGTACTGAGGTGTTCCCTTCTGCTTCACGCAAAAAAACTTTGTCTCTTTCAGGTTCGGTGGTGTCCCAGAAACCACCCAGTAAGAAGATATGAGTGCAATAGCGTGGAATTGTCAGGGTGCCGGAGCCTATCTGACAAAACAACATCTCCGGGAACTGCACCGCTGTTTTCTTCCTTCTTTTCTCTTTTTATCTGAAACAAAAAACAATTTTTCTTTTCTGCAAGACTTTCAGTTTGAATTTGGTTATAATAAACTGTTCACCGTGGAACCCGAGGGCAGAAGCGGTGGACTCGCTCTTTTTTATTTGGATTCTTTTGATGTTACTGTTCTTTACTCCAATAATCGCATGATTGATATTGAGGCCACCATTGAAGGGCAGAAAGTTTTTATAACCTTTGTATATGGTGATCCGGTCGTTGAGTACCGAGAAAATGTATGGGAACGCCTCACTCGTATGAGTCTTGTTCGATCTGGACCATGGCTGATGCTTGGGGACTTCAATGAAATAACTTCTAACCTCAAAAAAAAAAGGAGGTCGCAGGCGCCCAGACTCAACTTTCATCCCTTTCCGAGCCATGCTAGCAAACTGCGGAATGATTGACTTCCCTTTTAAAGGAAACTCCCTCTCCTGGGTCGGTAACAGGGCATCTGGAAAGGTTCAATGTAGACTAGACAGAGCTGTTGGAAATGAAGACTGGCATCATTCCTTCTCCCACACGAATGTGGAATACCTCCGCCTATGGGGCAGCGACCACAGACCGATACTCACACGCTTTCTCTCTGTGAAAAATCTCGCCAAAAGAGCTTTTAAGTTCGACAAGCGCTGGATAGGGAAAGACGGCTTCCGGGACTCAATTCTCCGTGGCTGGAACGATCCCTCTCTCTTCTGCCGGGAAGATCTCCATGAAAGAATAGCTCGCTGCCGCAGCTTTATTTCCCGTTGGAAACGAAACAACCCCTCAAATGCTGCAAAAAAAAAAAGAAGAAATCAAGACCCAACTAGAGCAAGCTCAAGTGGACGACACCTTCACCCAGGAAGCGATCCTCAACCTAAAATGGAATCTCTGTACTGCCTTTCGGGATGAGGAACTATACTGGAAACAAAAGAGCCGAGCAAACTGGCTGAGAGAAGGTGACCAAAATACAAAGTTTTTTCATGCTACGACGAAACAGAGAAGAGCCAGGAACAGAGTTATTAAACTCAAAAGGACAAATGGGACCTGGGCGGAAACTGAACACGAGCTTGAGCAGGTAGCCACAGGATACTTTCAAACACTCTTCACTTCCTCCGATCCCTCGGCTTTGAGGAGTCTTTAAAGTATATAACAGCTAAGGTCACCCCGGCCATGAATGCTGCTTTAACGCAAATTCCATCAGACGATGAGATCCGTAAAGCAGTTTTTGATATCAATCCTGATAAAGCTCCGGGACCCGACGGCATGACCAGTCTTTTTTTCCAAAAATATTGGGGTATAACGGCGGAAGTGATGAGGCAAACAGTGAAGGATTTCTTCCAGCACAATATCTTGGACCCCCGTCTGAACCAAACCAACATCTGCCTCATTCCAAAAACCGACCGCCCCAGCGAGATGACTGAATTCCGTCCAATCAGTTTATGCAACGTAAGCTACAAAGTCATCTCAAAGATCCTGAGCAAACGTCTTAAACGTTGTCTCCCCAGCTTGATCTCAGAGACTCAGTCAGCTTTTGTAGCAAGACGACTGATTACAGATAACATTCTGGTGGCTCATGAAGTCTTCCATGCCTTAAGAACGAACCCAAGCTGTAAAGCTAAGTTTGTCGCAATTAAAACGGATATGAGCAAAGCCTTCGACAGAGTTGAATGGTCCTTCCTCGAGGCCTTACTCCTCAAGCTAGGATTCTCGGCTAAATGGGTCTCTTGGATCAAATTGTGCATATCATCTGTCTCTTATCAAGTCCTCTTGAATGGAGAGCCAAAAGGAAGTATATCCCCGTCTAGAGGGATCCGCCAAGGCGACCCTCTCTCACCTTTCCTGTTCATAATCCTCACGGAAGCACTCATCTCTCAGATACAAGGAGCGGAGAGAGAAGGAAGGATCACTGGTCTGAAAATAGCGAGAGGTAGCCCACCAATCTCCCATCTCCTCTTCGCAGACGATAGCCTTTTCTTCTGTAGAGCCGAAACCTCGTAATGTGCGGAGCTTATGAAGATTATCAACACTTATGGATGCTCGTCTGGACAGCAGTTAAATGTCGAAAAATCTTCTATCTTGTTCGGTAACAAAGTCCCACCGGAAGTAAAGTTGGAGATAAAACGAACTTTGGGGATAGTGAAGGAGGGCGGTATGGGAGTCTACCTGGGCCTCCCGGAGAAGATCTGCGGAAGCAAGAAGCAAGCTTTTGCCTTCATCCAAGATCGTCTCCAAAATCGAATTAACTCTTGGTCTGCAAAGCTTCTCTCCAAGGGAGGAAAGGAAGTACTGATTAAATCAGTAGCACAGGCGTTACCCACATATGTTATGTCCTGTTTCCTCCTACCTCAAGAAATTATTCGGAAACTCACAAGTGCTATATCTCGCTTCTGGTGGAGCACGAAAGATAATAACCGCGGCCTCCACTGGATAGCTTGGAAAAAGATTTGCCTACCGAAAGATAAAGGAGGACTAGGCTTCAGAGATCTTAAAAACTTTAATCTCGCATTACTTGCGAAGCAGCTGTGGAGACTCATACAATATCCAGATTCTATCCTGGCAAGAGTCCTCAGGGGACGATACTACCGCCTCTCAAACCCAGTTGATGTCAACAAGGCCAGCAATCCCTCGTATGTATGGAGAAGCCTTATGGCAGCGCAGCCTCTGCTAAAGGCAGGCCTTCGTAAAACGATCGGAACAGGACATAGCACTCTGGTTTGGGCAGACCCTTGGATTCCCACAAAACCGGCGCGCCCAGCCATTCCTTGCGGCCCTTCTTTCAACCCCGCACTCCGAGTTGTCGACTTGCTGGAGCCAAACTCGGGAGCTTGGAAGCTAGACCTCCTGCGCGAACTAGTGGCCCCCGAGGATATCCCCCTCATCCAGAGTCTTAAACCTACGCGATCCTCTCGTGGAACAAGGTACTGCTGGAGCCACACCAAGTCAGGAGTCTACTCTGTAAAAACTGGGTATGCTCTGGCCATGGAAACAATGGATGCTTCCGAACCTGCTCCTGTCCTGGAACCAAGCGCCATGGCCCTGCAGGCCCGAGTTTGGACACTCAAAACCTCGAACAAAATAAAACAATTCATTTGGCAGGCGCTATCCAATTGTATACCAGTCTGCAGTTCACTCGTAGATCGGCACTGCGGAAATGAGCGTTCATGCCCGAGATGCGGAGCGGAGGAAGAAACGCGCAACCACCTGCTCTTCGAATGCCCGCCTGCGGTGCAAGCGTGGGCTCTGGCCGACATACCCCACTTTCCGGGCTTATTCCCGTGCACATCGATACTTAGTAACCTGGATCATGTCTTGTGGCGAGCGAAAGACTATGGTTTGCAGGATACAATTATCAACAACGTGCCATGGGTAATATGGTACATATGGAAAGCTCGGAACGACAAAGCCTTCAATGGCAAAGATATCTCTCCGCTGGAGACTATCCAGACCGCCAAAGCCGAGGCCGAAAGCTGGCGTGTAGCACAAGCCATAGAAGAAATCCACGATGAAGATGATGATGGAATCACCCCGGCCAGCACCATCACGACCACACACGCTCGCCCTGTATGTTCCATTGACGCCTCCTGGCACAAAGAAGACAAATTTTTTGGTGGAGGAATGGTCCTGACGACCGAGGATGGGATGACGACTTCTGGTTCATTTGCTAGTAACCAAGTCTTAACCCCATGCATGCGGAGTTCCAAGCTCTGCTGTGGGCCATGAAATCCTCTATCCAGTTAGACCATAGCTCAATGACCTTCGAGACGGACTGCCTTCAACTGGTCAATCTACTCGAAGAAGATGAAGAAGACAACTGGCCATCTTTGTTGGCTGAATTTGATGATTTCCATCTTATTCGTTCTATGTTTACTTTTTGCTCTATATCTTTTATTCCTCGTACTATGAACTTCCGAGCCGACCACCTTGCTAAGGGAGCTCGGTCTCGAGGCTTTTGCTTCTCCCATGTAAACTCTCAACTCCCAAGCTGGATGGCTCCAGAGGCCACCCTCTTGGCAGTTTCTTAATAAAATATGGAGCTTTCGATGTCAAAAAAAAAAAAAATTTCATCTTCCTCTAGAGTTTTTTCGGTAATTTCATCATCAGTTAATCCATCATGTCTCCTTCAATGGATTACACAGAGTATCGCATATCTGAGACTTTGGGAGCATCTTTAAGAGTTTGCTGAGAAAATTATCTTTTGGAGATTCAGAAAGAATCTTCAATATTTATTGCATTTAACTTCCTTCCGAAAAAGTTTGTTTTTTAAAATTGAAATATAAATGAACATTACGACCACATGAGGAAACAAAATTATGATTATAAGCTCAATCAATCTGGCCAAAAAATACTATTTCTCACAAGGTAGAAAATAGATGAAAGCAATCAGATGATGTCGCCATATGCAACAAAAATAGGGCCTCACCACATCATTAAACCAAACCGAGCAAATACTTGTAATACCTAAACCGGAACCAGGGAATCTAGGCTGGAAGAAAAGTGTTCCCAAACTAAATCCCTTACACAACTCCTTGAGTGGAAAAGAACAGAAAACTAAATCAGCATCGATGAAACATAAATCAGTATAAACAGGATCACACAACCATGTCGTCGAGTAGTTTCAATCAGCGAAAATGAGTGCATACCTGTTCAATGTGTTCATCATAATGAAGGAGCTCCATACCAATTAAGAAGGCACATTTCACTATGTCTCTCGCTTCTCAGAATGAATTAATCGAAACCGTAGCTCAGACTGTCCTAAACCAGGAACGACGTCAATGAAAAATGGTAACCGGACTTCATCATTTGTATATTTGCTTGTATTTCAATCTAATCTATTAGTTTAGGGTTCTATTTTTATCTACCATTAACAAGTCATAGTAGAACCATTTACAGAATTAGTTAATATGACATATTTGATTATTTACATTAATAATGAATCAACTATAAATTTGAATTTTCTTTTAAAGTATGATAAAATCTGTTGAAGAAGAATCTAACAAAATCTTACTTAAAATTTTAAATATTTTTATAAAATAATATATTAATTAATTTCGTAATTAGTAATATAATATTATTATAAAATTAATATTAGCTAAAATTTATTATAAAATGAAAAAATGAAAATTATATACGATTTATTTTATAAATTCTATAATTATATTATGTATTATATAAAAATAGAAGTGCTATATGAATTAAATATGACAAAATTTTATTTTTTTAAAAGTTGTTTCATTTAAATAAATTATCATTCATCGTTAAAATGGGTTAACATTAAACTATATAATATTTATATGCAAAAATAAATTTATTAACATAGGTTAAAATTTTATATCTGCAACTATATAATATATTTTTATTTATTATGAAACTCTCAACAATATATTTTTTAAATGTTTATATACAAAAATATAATAGTATATAATAACCTTTAGTTCATATACTATTTAAAAATATGTTATTAGAAAAATATGAAATTTTTGTAATTCACTTAAAATATTAATGAAAAATCAAATTTAAATATAATTTTTCTTTTTAATATTTTAACAAAATCTGTTGAAAAAATTAGAAAAAATTACCAAAATTTCAATTATTTTTATAAAATAATGTATTAATATAGTAACAAAGACAAATTCAAAATTCATGTAATCTTCCAAATTTGGTACATTTACACAATATATAATAACAAAATTCATGTAATTAATAATACCGAATAAGAAATATAAAAAAATAATATTATAGATTTACACAATATATAATAATAAAATGTAAATTATATATTTAAAATCTTTATAATAATATCAAATATATTTATAAAATGAAAAAATATCCGCACGAATGTGCGGGTTAAAATCTAGTTCTGATTTAAAATTAAAAAAAAAACCGAATTAACGTATGCAATTCTACTGTGACCTGATATTTAATATCTATATATATATATATATTTATATATAATAGTGTTTCCCTCACTCTTAAGCCATCCACGTCAGAAATTCAGTGATTCTGGACGCACCACGTGTCCTCCTAAGCTGGTACGCTGCGTTTCATTAATAGAGTTGTGCGCGTGTCCTCCTAAGCTGGACTTCGTCTTTACTTTGGTCTTCTGTGCAATTTGTTTGGGTTTATTATCATATCTGGCCTTTTGTCGTCTCCACCTTAGATGAAGCGCCACGTTTCAGTTAGGAGACCGTGTTCTTCTTCGTTGCCTCTCCAGAACTTGTGTCGGTTAGGTCTTCGTAATAGCTATTTCATCTTCTTCCTCATAGACAGAAACATACCAGTTACGAATAATCATCTTAAAACCCTCCATTAATCTCTCACACACGATTCCTATTCAATGTGATTTCTGGAAAGGTACGATTTCCTTATTAGAGAATCATCCTCTCATTCTTCTAAGCTAACCAGTAAACTACCACTGTAAGATATGGCTAAAGTTTCAGTCTTTCTCTCCGATCTGCAGAAGGGCCGCTACTCCTCCATTGTTTAAGTCCGGTTGCTCCGTTTATGGGAGGCCAGAAATGTCCACCGTGGTGGAGAGCTCATGGGAGTAGTGGATATGCTCCTTCTTGGTTCTCAGATATCTTATTTAACTCGGCCTTTTGTTCATGAATAGCATTCTTTCACAATTTTTTTACTATTTGAAAAAATGAAGAAAATAATATTAGAGAAAACCAAAATTTATTTTATATATGACAATATTAGTTTGTTTTGTTATTTATATTGTTTGAGGAATAAGTTTAAAGATGTCGGATCGTATAAGGAATATTTCAAAATATTTTTTTATTAGTATTGTGAATATATAAATTTAAATCGTTGGAGGGAAACTAAGATATGTGTTAACAACCTAATTAAAAATATTATTTTTGGTTAAATAAGTTAAGATCTAGAGACATTAATGTTTGTTACTATAAATAATATCACTTAATAAGAAATATCATTAATAATCACCTCATTTAAATTTTTACCATAATTTTTTTTGACATCAATTCTTACCATAAATAAGAGGAGAATTTAGGGTGGTTTTGTTATATATAAATTCATTCGGCTTAAGGATAATGTAGGGATATTAATTATATTATATAGTACTTTTAAATTTTTTAACCAACAAGTAAGTTGGGTTCAACTTTATGCTTACTAGATCGTTTTTCCGCGCTACGCGCGGATAATATATTTTTTAAAATTTTTTTTTTCATATTTTTTTCACATGTAAATTATCATCTTAATTTTAGATTAATTGTGTTTATTTAATCAATTGCAACTTACTATTTCTACTTTCATTGTAAATATTTTGTATAAATGAGAAAATTTAGTTTTAAAATTTTATTTATCGTTTTAAAATTTTATTTATATTAATCTCAAATAAGTTTCTATTATATGAAATGAAAAAGAGTAACCTGACTATCACAGTAAAATTAAGAAGATAGTTTGAATTACTTTTCTTTTATTATGTTTGGCAAACTTTACTTTTGTATAAGATTCGAAACATTTTAGGAATTAAAATTTCATATAAGTAAACACATCAGAACAAACAAATTTGTTCAATAATGCACCTGCATTTATTATTATTGTTTTACGTAAATTTTATAAATTAATGATTAATAACTGTTTTAAAACTGAAACCGTTTAAAATTTGTCTATGCATTATTAAATAGTAAAAATATTAAATTATAAAATAATATTAATATTGATTGGAAGTGACGTAATAATATTATTATTAGTGACCAATAATTTAAATCTTTTAAATTATGTATTTTAATCTTTTATGGTAATCATCCTAAATCATCCTAAATCTTTATACTAAAAGGGGGATATAATCAACATTCAGCCTATCCACGTCAGACAAAAAAATCAGCCAATCAGAGCTAGTCTTTTTACCACGTCATTTGAGCTGAGTTATTAAGGGTATTTTGTGTGGGCTTTGTTTTAACAATCTTCAGCCCAACCCCACCCTGTCGACAAACTCTTTTACGGCTCTTCACTTCGTCTTCTTCGTTCTCTGAGTTTAAGCGTTACTTTGAGCCTCTCCTGATCAGTCAATGATCAACCTTAAATTCTTCTAATTTTTTTTTGTTCCACCTCCCCTTGATCCTGCACCTGTAGAAAGCGTTGTATCTAAACCTAAATTCACTCAAAATCAAAAACCTACTTTGAAACTACATCCATGTCCACGAAATCCACCGGAAAATCTCAGATCCCCACTGACAAGACTCAAATCGCTGTCTATTTTAATGACATCTCACAGGACCAGCTCAGTCAGAGCTTCCATTTTGGTAAGTCCATTTCGGCGAGGCAAGAAACATTGCTATATGTTGGACCTTTATTGGGTTATAGAGCTCCTCCTTATCGATGAACAGGTATGATTTTTTACCGCTAATTTACTTCCGTAATTATTCTAAACCAGCCATCAATCGTACGGTTCCATTAATTGATTAAGCAGGTTACGGTGCGAGTGTGTGTTTTGGCAGGTCGGAGTGAAATTGATCCTTGGAGATGGCCAAGGCCTGCTGTCGAGGTGTAGACGGTTTTGGTAAAAAGTATTTCTTCTTCCTAGAGGGTTTCTGGTTTTCTAAAGATCATCACTCTAATTATGTTTTTAAGTACCTTCAAAACACTTAGGTGGGATTCATGTAAACAATTTGTTTTAAGTATGGTTTTGAATACATTGCTATTGATATAGGTTAACCAAAGTTGTGAGATGTTTAAGCTGTTTGATTTCTATTGCTGTCGCACAAACCACAAAACCCAACGTGGAGTTCATATAATGACGATGTAAGTGATAATTGTTTCTTTTTAAAATTAACTGTATACTATATGCTTCATATTTTCCTATATTAACTCATGTGCAAATTGTCGTAATCAATACGAGCTTTTCTCTGATGACATTACCAGCATATAATAGGAAGAGCTCGAGTTAGTTTTCTCTTACATGGCTCTAGGGAAAATGTGTTGCAGCTTAATATTGTTGAAGAGAGCGGGTTGAGTTTGGTCATTTGACATGAACAAGAATGAAATGTGTTTGGTTTTAATGTTAAGTTATTCAATTTTTCTTAGGAGCTCAAATCTGCTGAACGCCTGAACGCATCAAAAACATTCCCGTGGGAAAAGGGGCTCAATATGATGTGCCTCATGGTCGCATTGGAGATCTATAACAAGCAGCCGAGAAAGAGGTATGAAGTCTCATTTATCCATACCTTTTGAAACCTACCTTTTATAATCAAATACAAATCTGAAAATTCTTTGTTCATTTTAGGTTCTGGATGTTGGCTCAAATGTACCCGAAGAACAATAGGAACGAAGATACGAGAGTCTGGAAAACTCCTCAAATGGAAGGACTTATCGATAGCAATTCTAGAGTAAGAAAACGAACCACCAGTTTTTAGATCTTAAAATGAACGTTTATGTTCTGGTTTTTAACTCTTGATTTAAAGAATTGTTTTCATTTCAATTCATTTGTCTTCAGATATCATCAATGATCTAGATCGAAGTGGATATGGACAGTCAAGTTCTTGCAGCCGAGGCAGTCAACTATTGCTTGAGTTATTTCTGCAAGTTACATCTGAATATTTTTGAATATTGTGCTCAAGTGGAAACTCCATTATTCCACAGGAAAGCATTGCTCAACATATATTGCAGATCTTGGAGCTCGACAACCTTGAAGAGGTATATAATTTTAAGATCACTTTACACTCGAATCAAATATATAAAATAGTGCAATCTTCCAGTTCCATTTGGAACAAAGCAAAGCATAGTTGCTTTATGTGTTAATGTCACTTTTGTGTTTATTGTATGTGATGCATAAATGAAAATTACAAGCGGAAGCAAATGATGAGGCCAAGACTTCTCCGCGCTTATCTATATCACCAAACAAAACAGGTGAGTAAATAGTCATCATCATTATAATCTTCCATCAGCACAACATCGTTCATCCTCATGGAAGACAATCTCTCGGTGGCATATGTATGATATTAATAATGTCTGCTCTTGAAACTGCAACGTAGATTCACCAATGATATGGGACCGTGGAATGGACGTGGAATGAACGAATGTTCTGGTAACTTACAGTTTAATTACAAAATGTTTTATTCCTTTCAAATTATCTTTCAATAGAGCTGCACTGAGATATATGTACACTGTAACAACGTTTACTCTGTAGAAAATGTGTATATTAATGATGAGCATATGATGATACATGTATGGTATTACAGAATTTACTCTCTGGGAGGACGAACAGAGCTTGATGTGAGCAAGACACTGGAGCTCGAGAAGTTTTTGTGGATATCTTAAGTTTCTGTTTTGCTATGCCAAAGTTCAGTGTCAACTACTTATATCTTAGTTTCGTGCTGATTTCCATCATGTTTGGATCAGTATTTTCAAGATGTTGGATTATACCTTAGTAAGTACTAAGGAAGAAGCTGTTAGAAGGGAGGATGTTATGGGAAAACATTATCAGGTTTTTACTACTTTTCAAGTAAGAGAAATTATGGTTATGGATTTTTCATTCATGTTTGATGATAAGGTCTTTGTTCTTTATCTCTGTAGATTATAAAAGCAATCAGCCCCGCCTACGGATTGACTGAGCAGATGCTTCATGAGGCCAATGAGGAGATATTTACTTTTGGTTCTTAACGGCTGGGTAGCCATATAGATTAATATAAGATTAAACTTTATTTTATTCATTCTTTTTGTACCGTGAATTCTTTGGTGTAGAGGAAATGGACATCGTAAAGTGGTGCAAGCTGTGTGTTTATTTATTGTGGTCTAATACTTTAGATGTTGCTCATACCAAAATGGTAGTCAATCTATATATTGTTTAGAAATTTTGAATATTAGTATTTTTATCACTTTAACAAATATAAATCTACATAAATCTATTTCCATAACTTCAAAGAAACGAAACGAAACAAAAGTTTATCCACATTAGATATCAAGGTATTCAGTATACTAAAATAATTTAGTCACAACAACTATACAATATTCATCAGAATTAAAGTAAGAGCTTTAATTAAACAATCATGCAATAATATTAACAAAATAGCGGTAAAGAATATGATAATTATTATTTATTTTTCATTTGATAAATGAATTAAAGATTGAAAAATTGAGTATTCACACATATTAAAAAATTCATAAAATTTTGATTATAAATATATTATTTTTGTGTTTAGCTATTTCTCATAACTTTTAGCCAATTAAAATTTGGTAAACATAATTAATGTCTTCGGAGTTTACAATGTACTATTATTACATACAGTGAAAATGTAAATATTGATTTTTTAGAAACAAATTTGTTTTTTAAAATATGGATTATTTTAAAACAGAGGGAGTAAAATTTATTGGGTTCTATATTTTTTAGTTTGTTTATATGAGATGACGAAGTTGCTGCTTTCAGACAATTATTACTCATCAACAAACGGAAACAATTTTTTTTTCTTGAAACTTTAAGAGCATTAATGTATGATATATTTAAAACTAATTACAATAGTAAAAAAATATTAGTAATTAGGCATGGGACGGAACGGCTATCTCGAGAATTTTAGAATATGCGGATCCGAATCTTTATCCGACGAATCCATGTTTTTACTATCTTTATCCCGATCCGGAGTTAAATATCTGGATATTGGATATCCTTTCAAAAAAATTCATATCTGGTAGATATTCGGATTTGGATCCTGACAGTAAATATAAATAAAAAAATATTAACAAAGTTTTTAAAATAATATTAATATTGATTGGAAGTGACGTAATAATATTATTATTAGTGACCAATAATTTAAATCTTTTAAATTATGTATTTTAATCTTTTATTTCTTTAAAACGTTTTGTAATATTATGTCAATTATATTGTTTGAGTTTTTAATTAGTTTTTTGTCATTTTTTTTTTGAGTTTTATTTAGTTTAATAAAATGTTATATACTCCTATTGATTTATTATGGAATATGAATTTTTTTCTTCACCACATTTTATGTTATTCTAAAATAGGATTAAGATTTAGGATGATTACCATAACTAACACACCAAAGGATGAGGAATACACGTTGTTTTTCTTCTTTGCCATTGTACTTCGTATATTTAGTATTTGGTGTAATGTTGAGGTTTTTTTATTTCTTATTTTAGTTTAAAAAAAAAACTGAAAATTCAAATCATGTCTACAGACTAAATTTAAACGCTTTAATATTGTTAATAGGCATGTGATTTATTATCCGAGATCCAAATTCGATCAGCGATCCGGATTCGTTCTGAAAATCTGGATAGGGCCGGATCTAGATATGGATTCGATAAGTGATCTCGATATTCTTAGAAAATCCAAATATCCAGAGGGGTCAGATCTGGATCCGGATAGTAAAATTATGAATCTTCCCAAACAGGATCCAAATCTAAATTCGGATTACAAAATTTTGGATCGGTCAAAATCGAATCTGAATATCTGAATTTGTAAAGTTTATTGATAATTATTTAAAAAAAAATGGATATATAAGAAAGCAATTTTATTTATTATATTTTCATTTTATTATAGTATATATAAATTTTGTAATAGCTTACGTAGAAATAATTAAACAATTATATTTACTTTATTTTAAAAACTTTGTTAATATTTTTTTATTTATATTTACTGTCAGGATCCAAATCCGAATATCTACCAGATATGAATTTTTTGAAAGGATATCCAATATCCAGATATTTAACTCCGGATCGGGATAAAGATAGTAAAAACATGGATTCGTCGGATAAAGATTCGGATCCGCATATTCTAAAATTCTCGAGATAGCCGTTCCGTCCCATGCCTAATTACTAATATTTTTTTACTATTGTAATTAGTTTTAAATATATCATACATTAATGCTCTTAAAGTTTCAAGAAAAAAAAATTGTTTCCGTTTGTTGATGAGTAATAATTGTCTGAAAGCAGCAACTTCGTCATCTCATATAAACAAACTAAAAAATATAGAACCCAATAAATTTTACTCCCTCTGTTTTAAAATAATCCATATTTTAAAAAACAAATTTGTTTCTAAAAAATCAATATTTACATTTTCACTGTATGTAATAATAGTACATTGTAAACTCCGAAGACATTAATTATGTTTACCAAATTTTAATTGGCTAAAAGTTATGAGAAATAGCTAAACACAAAAATAATATATTTATAATCAAAATTTTATGAATTTTTTAATATGTGTGAATACTCAATTTTTCAATCTTTAATTCATTTATCAAATGAAAAATAAATAATAATTATCATATTCTTTACCGCTATTTTGTTAATATTATTGCATGATTGTTTAATTAAAGCTCTTACTTTAATTCTGATGAATATTGTATAGTTGTTGTGACTAAATTATTTTAGTATACTGAATACCTTGATATCTAATGTGGATAAACTTTTGTTTCGTTTCGTTTCTTTGAAGTTATGGAAATAGATTTATGTAGATTTATATTTGTTAAAGTGATAAAAATACTAATATTCAAAATTTCTAAACAATATATAGATTGACTACCATTTTGGTATGAGCAACATCTAAAGTATTAGACCACAATAAATAAACACACAGCTTGCACCACTTTACGATGTCCATTTCCTCTACACCAAAGAATTCACGGTACAAAAAGAATGAATAAAATAAAGTTTAATCTTATATTAATCTATATGGCTACCCAGCCGTTAAGAACCAAAAGTAAATATCTCCTCATTGGCCTCATGAAGCATCTGCTCAGTCAATCCGTAGGCGGGGCTGATTGCTTTTATAATCTACAGAGATAAAGAACAAAGACCTTATCATCAAACATGAATGAAAAATCCATAACCATAATTTCTCTTACTTGAAAAGTAGTAAAAACCTGATAATGTTTTCCCATAACATCCTCCCTTCTAACAGCTTCTTCCTTAGTACTTACTAAGGTATAATCCAACATCTTGAAAATACTGATCCAAACATGATGGAAATCAGCACGAAACTAAGATATAAGTAGTTGACACTGAACTTTGGCATAGCAAAACAGAAACTTAAGATATCCACAAAAACTTCTCGAGCTCCAGTGTCTTGCTCACATCAAGCTCTGTTCGTCCTCCCAGAGAGTAAATTCTGTAATACCATACATGTATCATCATATGCTCATCATTAATATACACATTTTCTACAGAGTAAACGTTGTTACAGTGTACATATATCTCAGTGCAGCTCTATTGAAAGATAATTTGAAAGGAATAAAACATTTTGTAATTAAACTGTAAGTTACCAGAACATTCGTTCATTCCACGTCCATTCCACGGTCCCATATCATTGGTGAATCTACGTTGCAGTTTCAAGAGCAGACATTATTAATATCATACATATGCCACCGAGAGATTGTCTTCCATGAGGATGAACGATGTTGTGCTGATGGAAGATTATAATGATGATGACTATTTACTCACCTGTTTTGTTTGGTGATATAGATAAGCGCGGAGAAGTCTTGGCCTCATCATTTGCTTCCGCTTGTAATTTTCATTTATGCATCACATACAATAAACACAAAAGTGACATTAACACATAAAGCAACTATGCTTTGCTTTGTTCCAAATGGAACTGGAAGATTGCACTATTTTATATATTTGATTCGAGTGTAAAGTGATCTTAAAATTATATACCTCTTCAAGGTTGTCGAGCTCCAAGATCTGCAATATATGTTGAGCAATGCTTTCCTGTGGAATAATGGAGTTTCCACTTGAGCACAATATTCAAAAATATTCAGATGTAACTTGCAGAAATAACTCAAGCAATAGTTGACTGCCTCGGCTGCAAGAACTTGACTGTCCATATCCACTTCGATCTAGATCATTGATGATATCTGAAGACAAATGAATTGAAATGAAAACAATTCTTTAAATCAAGAGTTAAAAACCAGAACATAAACGTTCATTTTAAGATCTAAAAACTGGTGGTTCGTTTTCTTACTCTAGAATTGCTATCGATAAGTCCTTCCATTTGAGGAGTTTTCCAGACTCTCGTATCTTCGTTCCTATTGTTCTTCGGGTACATTTGAGCCAACATCCAGAACCTAAAATGAACAAAGAATTTTCAGATTTGTATTTGATTATAAAAGGTAGGTTTCAAAAGGTATGGATAAATGAGACTTCATACCTCTTTCTCGGCTGCTTGTTATAGATCTCCAATGCGACCATGAGGCACATCATATTGAGCCCCTTTTCCCACGGGAATGTTTTTGATGCGTTCAGGCGTTCAGCAGATTTGAGCTCCTAAGAAAAATTGAATAACTTAACATTAAAACCAAACACATTTCATTCTTGTTCATGTCAAATGACCAAACTCAACCCGCTCTCTTCAACAATATTAAGCTGCAACACATTTTCCCTAGAGCCATGTAAGAGAAAACTAACTCGAGCTCTTCCTATTATATGCTGGTAATGTCATCAGAGAAAAGCTCGTATTGATTACGACAATTTGCACATGAGTTAATATAGGAAAATATGAAGCATATAGTATACAGTTAATTTTAAAAAGAAACAATTATCACTTACATCGTCATTATATGAACTCCACGTTGGGTTTTGTGGTTTGTGCGACAGCAATAGAAATCAAACAGCTTAAACATCTCACAACTTTGGTTAACCTATATCAATAGCAATGTATTCAAAACCATACTTAAAACAAATTGTTTACATGAATCCCACCTAAGTGTTTTGAAGGTACTTAAAAACATAATTAGAGTGATGATCTTTAGAAAACCAGAAACCCTCTAGGAAGAAGAAATACTTTTTACCAAAACCGTCTACACCTCGACAGCAGGCCTTGGCCATCTCCAAGGATCAATTTCACTCCGACCTGCCAAAACACACACTCGCACCGTAACCTGCTTAATCAATTAATGGAACCGTACGATTGATGGCTGGTTTAGAATAATTACGGAAGTAAATTAGCGGTAAAAAATCATACCTGTTCATCGATAAGGAGGAGCTCTATAACCCAATAAAGGTCCAACATATAGCAATGTTTCTTGCCTCGCCGAAAT
Source organism: Brassica napus (assembly GCF_020379485.1). Lineage (NCBI taxonomy): Eukaryota > Viridiplantae > Streptophyta > Magnoliopsida > Brassicales > Brassicaceae > Brassica > Brassica napus. The sequence goes on from NW_026015158.1 coordinate 23,377, forward strand.
GGACTTACCAAAATGGAAGCTCTGACTGAGCTGGTCCTGTGAGATGTCATTAAAATAGACAGCGATTTGAGTCTTGTCAGTGGGGATCTGAGATTTTCCGGTGGATTTCGTGGACATGGATGTAGTTTCAAAGTAGGTTTTTGATTTTGAGTGAATTTAGGTTTAGATACAACGCTTTCTACAGGTGCAGGATCAAGGGGAGGTGGAACAAAAAAAAATTAGAAGAATTTAAGGTTGATCATTGACTGATCAGGAGAGGCTCAAAGTAACGCTTAAACTCAGAGAACGAAGAAGACGAAGTGAAGAGCCGTAAAAGAGTTTGTCGACAGGGTGGGGTTGGGCTGAAGATTGTTAAAACAAAGCCCACACAAAATACCCTTAATAACTCAGCTCAAATGACGTGGTAAAAAGACTAACTCTGATTGGCTGATTTTTTTGTCTGACGTGGATAGGCTGAATGTTGATTATATCCCCCTTTTAGTATTGTATTATGTTTTAATTGTATTGATTTTTCAATTGATATTAGAATATATGTTAGATATGAATCTCCATTGATATTTAAGGATCTAGATTCATCTCCCAAGATTATAAGTACGATTCGATCTACATGCTAAAAATTGAATTAGTATTTCCAAGGTAAGAAAGAAAATTGTGCTAGATGTTAAATTTATTTGTCCATTTAAAAGCTTATCCATTATAATGAGAATTGTGTATTTCAAGAGGTTAAGCATGACATAAGCTCAAAGACAATGCCTCAACTTGCTGATTCTATACATGCTGCAGTTACCCGCATCGCCTAATCTAGTGATTCTGTTCTTTGTTGTTTCATAAGAAATTGGGTTAAAACATATTTCTTGGTTTACATTTCACAAAGACTCATACGATTTTCTTGTTTTTCTTCGTCTTTGTGATTCTATACGTTTTTCTAGTAATATTTCTTGATGGAATTGTAGGGTAAGAATATTAAGAAACTTTATGTAGTTTTGAGTCTTGTCTACAAGAGAAAAACAAAGAGTATGATCACTGAGAACCCTGAAAAATATGTTGGAAGCCACTCCAATTGTAAAACTACAGTTTCTAAATTTAATACCAAAATAACACTTTAACAATTTGACTCGCATGTGTCCCACGTTGCTAAATCAGTACATGAAAACCCTAGTTTCGATCCCCATGTGTTTCCAAACTCAGCAATTGTACAACACAGTCCGACACATGGGGCATGCCGTTGAAGCCAATCCGAGAGACAACGTTCATGGAAGACATGAGAACAGTTCATCAGTGTGGCGGAACCATGTATCGAAGAAGAACCATAGAGATTGTCGAGACAAATCGAACACGGGGTCGTCAAACTCTCATGCTCCTCTATATCTATCTTCCCTAGCACAACCAACTTCGATAGCACAGCTCTCAAAAACATTCCCTCGTCTGGAGGAGGATCAGACATGGCCACAACCCTCTTGTAAGCAGGGCCGGCCCTGGGCTAAAGCCCATAAAGCAAAGGCTTTAGGCACCAAAAAGTATTAATCGTTTAGGGGCGCCAAACTTTGTTAAAAGGCCGTTTAGTGTAGTGGCTTTGAGATTTGGCAACTGTCTTTCACGTGGGTGGTTCAAAGCTCTTCATCCTCTTTTTATTTTCTTTTTCTTCTTGATAATGATGACTATGAAATAAAACACGATGGAACACCATCACTTGTAAAATAAATAATAGTTTCTTCTTTTTTCATTAGTTTCTTTTATTATATTAAATATGATGTATAAGATAAATATTAAACAAAAACCTAATTAATAATTCATTATACGCTTTATGTTTTATGTTTTAATTCTTTTCAATTGTATTTTATTCTAAAGCTACGTTCACATTTGGTGATGACTGAAGTGGTTGTGTTTCCCACCTCTATATATGCCTTCTTCTTTTATTTCTTCTTATTGGTTTTCATACTTTTTTTATAATCTATTTAAGAATTTCTTGAAATCTGAATAAATATAACATTATTAGAAGTTAGTTGTGTTTTCTGGAATTCAGTAAAAATTCAATATAATTTTATAAATGAAAATATTGCTAAATCTATTTTAGTCTTATGAAGAAAATTCATTTTATGGAATTTGATTACCTAAAAAGAATGTTGACAAGAACTTACAAAAACGATTGAAGTATTAGAATTTTTCAAAAATAACGAATGATTTTTATCCAAACAAAAAATTGCTTGTGTGGAATGTTTCTCCCAAAATTTTAACTCTTTAAAATTATATCTCTCGTGAATGATTAACAGATTTTATAAATAATATATTGATATTTATGAACTACATTTTTTCAAAAAAAAAAAAGTTTTAATGATAGTTTTCCTTGTTGTGATGATATTTTTTTAAAAAAAATTAGAGGTAAGGGGCAACAATTTTTGTGTCCGCTTTAGGCGCCAGATGAGTCCGGACCGGTACTGCTCGTAAGTGATTTGGATGGAGAAGGTCAAGCTAAATCCATTACGTCCAAAACCTAACTCCTCCGCTTCCGATGAGATATCCGCGGCCAAATCTTGGCATAACCAATGGTGGCCAGGAGCAAGATTATCTCGGAGAAGCTCTTGGATGTAACTGTTGCTTAAACTAGAGAGATTGAAATCGATAAGAACTGGTGGGGAGAGCAAAACGAACCGGCCGGTTAGCGTTCGCTGACGGGTGGTAAGGTTTTCAAGAACCTCGTGAAAGCAAGTGTTGATCATGATGCGTACATTGTTTGATGTGTATCCTACCGATGGAGGGAGTCTCCTTCTGTCGATACTAAGTTCAACTTGTGGAACATTCATGCTTGACGACATAACGCTTAAAGAGAGAATTGATTTTCTAAGCAATTGTGAAATTGTGATTAGTGTAAGTACCGTACATATATATAAATATAGTGCAACGGTCTCTCTACGCGGAGAACACGAGGGGTGTTAATGGACTTTATTAGTTACCCTTTAGGCCCAATAAAGATAAGGCCGTTTCGTTAAAGTCGGTGTTTATGCAAAAAAGAAAGAAAACCAAGCGCGGGGGGAGGGGGGCGATACTTTCCATATAAGTACTGAATTGCCTCTCAAAATAACTATTCCTTTTCTTTGGTCTCTATCGCTCTGCGTCTAGCTCTTACTCACTCTCTCTCACGAGACGTCGCGGGAACTCTGTTTTTCGAGGCTTAAACGCTGCCGCGTGGAGCTTACTACGTTCTTAGTTCCCCTTCATCAAGTAAGTATCTCCTTGATTTCTCCGTTCATCACCATTATAAGTGAAACGTAAATCGCTTGATTTTCCGTACACTTATTCTTCTTAATCTCGGATTCAATTGATTTACTCTCGTTTTTTTTTGTTCTCATGTTCTTCAATTTATCCATTATGATGATTTCGCAGAATATTTTTCCAGTAATTAATCATTTTGTTATTTTTCTCTGTTCTTCATTTTTTTAGGACTTCGCCGTGCTTCTCTTCGCGTCTCTGACTTCGATTTAAGCTTTCCTTGATTCTAATTCGAGGTTTGTTTATCTTCACACTATTTTAAACTACATTAAGTAGCCTTCCCAAAAAAAAGTTCTAAAGTTTCCTTTTCTTTTTCTTTATGGAGATTATTGTATTTTTTGATATTTCATAAGTTTGTGTTTCGTCGATTCACTGTCTCCTTCAATCTGCCGTGATATTTTTGATATTTATCACTCCATCCGTTATGGCTTTGCAGCATTTTCCCAATAATTAATTAATTAATCGTTTTGTTTTTCTCTGTTCTTCAGTTTCTAGGGTTTCGGCGTGGTTCTGTTCGTATCTGTGACTTTAATTTGAGATTTTATTTGATTCGTATTCGAGGTGCCTTTATTTTCTACCCTAACTTATTTTTTTCTGGTTTGGTGGCGTTCACCAAGTTTAAAATTAAACCTAGTTTCAATCTACGAAACCCTAAAATCTGATGCCTTAAGTAGCCTTCATTCTCCCTTTGGAGTCTGTTGTATTTTTTCTTGATGAGATTGTGTTTACTCGATTTAATGTTTCTTTTCAATTTGTGATAAAATCAATGAATGCAAGCTTTATGATAAACTTTGCACTTCTTTTCTCAGAATTTTTTTTTTTCCTCAGATAAGTTGCGGCTGGAATCTAAAAGACGGCAGACTCAAGGAACGGTGATACCTACGTCATTGATGTCATGAAGTTCATCTCACGTACAAGAGCCTTGTATGCACACTGGAATGAGCACATTGCAGACCTATGGGGATCTGCGGACGCTCTTGCCGTAGCTACACATCCTGCTACTAACTGATCTTCGCTACCTGAAGTCCTCTGCTTTGCATATTTGGCTTCTTGGGTATGAGTTTTCTGACACTATAATGGTCTTCACCTCAAATCAGATCCATTTCTTGTGTGGCAAGAAAATAGCAACTCTGCTTGAAGTTGTGAAACAACCTGCACATGATGAGCTGGGATAGATGTTGTCATGCATGCAAAGGATAAAGGTGATGATGGAAATGGGCAGATGGATGCTGTACTCCGTGCCATCCGTGATGGAAAGGAGTCCCAAGTTGTGGGACACATTGCTCGTGAAGCTCCTGAAGGTAAGCTTCTCGAGAAGTGGGCTGCGAGGTTAAAGAATGCTGAGTTTCAGTTTGTTGATATCACTGCGGGGTTGTCTGATCTCTTTGCTGCTAAAGACGGAACAGAGATTATTAATGTGAAGAAAGCAGCGTATCTTGCCTCCAGCGTGATGAAAAATGTTGTTGTTCCAAAACTTGAGAAGGCCATTGATGAGGAGAGAGATGTCACCCACTCTCTGCTGATGCGTCTCACGGAGAAAGCGATACTTGATCCGACGAAAGCCGGTGTGAAGCTGAAGCCAGAGTGTGTTGACATATGCTACCCTCCTATATTTCAAAGTGGAGGCAAGTTTGATCTCAAGCCTAGTGCTGTAAGCAATGATGATCTGCTCGCTTACGACCCAGGGAGCATCATTATATGTGGTGTTGGTGCTCGGTACAATAGTTATTGCTCTAACATCGCCAGGACATACCTAGTAGATGCAACTAATCTCCAGAGCAAGGCTTATGAAGTTCTTCTCAAGGCACATGAGGCTGCTATTAATGCTATGAGGCCAGGAAGAAAGTTAAGCAGTGTCTATCAAGCTGCACTTTCCGTGGTTGAAAAGGAAGCCCCTGAGTTGGTTGACAAGCTGACTAAATCTGCTGGGACTGGTATCGGTCTTGAGTTCCGGGAATCGGGGTTAAACATCAATGCAAGGAATGATAAAGTGTTGAGACCACAGATGGCGTTTAATGTCTCACTTGGTTTCCAGAACATGGAATGTGAGAGCAAGAAGAAGACATTCTCTCTTTTTCTGGCCGACACTGTTATTGTTAAAGAAGAGGATCCTGAGATTTTGACAGGCAAGTGCTCCAAACTTGTTACAGATGTGAGTTACGACAAAGAAGAGAAGCCCCGGAAGAAGGCAAGGAGGACCAGCGGTCCTGAGAGCTACTTCATCAACAAGACATCGCTTAGATCGTATAAGGCCCTGTTCGTTTGCTCACCCAGGTGATCCATCTGGGTGAAGATGCAAATTGATGTTCGTTTAGTGCATTATAATGCTACATCCAGATGGATCACCCAGCTGAATTTTTAAAAATTCATCTCAAATTCTCACCCAAATGAAGGTGAGTCTTGATGGTGCATCTGGATGCAGATGCATCTAGTTCAGTCCAAAATGATAAATGACAAAAATGACCTTTTAAAATCGAAATATTATTTTCAAACCGTCAATCTTATTTTTTTGCAAATACATTTTTCCGCCAAAACCAGAAAATACATTTTCTCGCAAAAACGGAAAAACACACTTTCCCGCCAAAACCGCAAGATGCATTTTTCCGCAAAAAACATAAAACACACATTTTCATTAAAATACATTTTTCAGCTAAACCAGTAAAACCACATTTTTCGACAAAAGCCCAAAAAACGCATATTCCCGCCAAAACTCCAAAAGCATTTTCCGGCCAAAACCGCAAAAAGTATTTTCCAGCCAAAACCGGAAACAAAACATTTTCTCGCCAAAACCAAAAAAAACGCATTTTCTCGCCAAAACCGAAAAAAACAATTTTTCCGCGAAAACGAAAAATACAATTTTCCCACCAAAACCGGAAAACGGAAGTTTCCCGCCAAAACCAGAAAACAGAATTTTCCAACCAAAACCAGAAAAACGCATTTTTCCGCCAAAACCGGAAAACAGAATTTTCCCGCCAAAACCGGAAAACGGAATTTTCCCGCTAAAACCGGAAAAACGTATTTTCCCGCCAAAACCGAAAAACGCATTTTCCGCCAAAACCGGAAAACGCATTTTCCCGCCAAACCCGGAAAAAGTATTTTCCCGCCAAAACCGGAAAACGCATTTTCCCGCCAAAACCGGAAAAACGCATTTTTCCGCAAAAACCGGAAAACGCATTTTCCCGCCAAAACCGGAAAACGCATTTTCCCGCCAAAACCGGAAAACGCATTTTCCCGCCAAAACCGGAAAACGCATTTTCCTGCCAAAGCCTGAAAAATGTATTTTCCCGCCAAAACTGGAAAAATGCATTTTCCCGCCAAAACCGGAAAAATGTATTTTTCCCGCCAAACGCAAAAATAACTTTTCCCGTCAAAATCGTGAAAAAAAACTTTTCCCGTCAAAAAACACTTTTCCCGCCAAAACTTCAAAACACACTTTTTTCCGTCCAAACCGCAAAAACGTATTTTCCGCCAAACCCATAAAACTTATTTTTCTGCCAAATACACATTTCCTCAAAAATCGCAAAATATTTTCGGCGAAAACCGTAAAATGCTATTTTTCCACTGAAACGTAAAAAATATATTTTTAGTCATTTTATTAACAAGTCCACCCGGATGCAGATGAAAATTAAAAAAATGACAAACAAACGAACATAGTTGCATTCAGATGATTCATCTGGATGCATGGACGAAATGAAGAAACGAACAACATCCAGATGGAGCATCTGGATAAACATCTAGATGGACCATCTGGATGCATCTTCCAGATGTACAAACGAACAAGGCCTAATAATAATGAAGTGGTCTCGAAAGATGAGCTGGGGATGCGGAAGCAGCACCAGGCAGAGCTTGCACGCCGGAAGAATGAAGAAACTGTCAGAAGGCTTGCTGGTGACGGCAGCTCCGGTTCTACTGCAAAGACTTCAGCTGATTCGGTTGCCTACAAGAACGTTGACGATGTGCCTCAACCTCGTGATTTATGATGATGATCCAGGTTGATCAGAAGAAGGAGGCTGTATTGTTACCCATCTATGGTGGCATTGTTTCATTCCATGTGTCGACGATAAGAAGAGTCTCGAACCAGCAGGATAGCATCCGTATTATTTTCAGTGTCCCGGGTACAACTTTGAAAAACCAGGGTGCTATATACCTTAAAGAGGTTTCGTTCCGGTCCAAGGATTCAAAGCGTAGCAGTGAAGTGGTTCAGGCGATTAAGACCCTTAGACGGCAAGTCAAAGCCCGAGAGTCTGAAAGAATGGAAAGGGGGACGCTGGTGAACCAGGAGAAGCTTCAGCTTGCAGGAAACAAGTTCAGACCCCTCAGGCTGTCTGGTCTGTGGATCCGCCCGCAGTTTAGTGGTAGGAAGAGGGTTCCTGGGGCACTCGAAGCTCATGCCAATGGTTTCAGATACTCAACGACTAGGCCTAATGAGAGGGTGGATGTCCTGTTTGCAAACATAAAACATGCGTTTCTCCAGCCGGCTGAGAAGGAGATGCTCACTATACTGCATTTCCACTTGCACAACCACATCATGGTGGGAAACAAGAAGACAAAGGACGTCCAGTTTTGCGTGGAGGTGATGGATGCTGTGCGGTCTCTAGGCGGTGGTGGAAGGAGATCATCATCATCATCGGCCTATGAGTATGACCCAGACGAGATTCATGAAGAGCAGAGGGAGCGCGATAGGAAAAACAAGATCAACGTGGATTTCAATCATTTCGCAACACGTGTCAGTGCTCTTGAGTTTGAACAACCGTTGAGAGAGCTTGGTTTCTCTGGCGTCACGGACAAGGCACGTGTTTTCATCGTCCCGACATCGAGCTGTTTGGTTATGCTCACCGAAGCCCCGTTTTTGGTGGTTAGTCTGAGTGAGGTTGAGATTGTGAATCTCGAGAGAGTCGTGTTCGGGAACACGAGCTTCGACATGGCCATAGTCTTCAAGGACTTCAAGAAAGATTCCTCAAGATCAACGCAATCGACACAACTTCTCTAGAAGGGATAAAGAAGTGGCTTGACGCTATCGATATTAAGTACTACGAGAGCAAAGCGAATCTCATGTGAGAACGATCCTCAAGAGAATCACGGATGATCCTCAGGGCTTTATAGACGATGGAGGTTGGGAGTTTTGAACTTGGAAGAAGCGATTCAGAACCTGAGGAGTCAGACCAAGGATATGAGCCACCAGATGCAGAGGATGAGTCTGAGTCGGAGGATGAGGATTCTGAGAGCGAGTCAGAGGACCAAGAAGAAGAAGAAGAGGACTACTGAAGAAGAGAAATGTAAGAGACTTGGGGACGATTATCAGTTCGATTCCTATAGAAAAAATAATGGACTAGAGTATGTTTAGGTTACAATTGTTTTTGTAATAATCCTTTTCTTATATTATAATTTACATCATCGTTCACAACTATGATTTAGCAAAGAAGAAATATTACAAATATATTCCACCCTCTAGAAACCAATCTTGTCTTCGGACAACTAAAGTAATGTGGTCTTTGTTCTCTAATGGATTTTTGTTTTTTAATTTAAAAATAGAGTAATGTATAATTGTGTTAGATTTGTGTTCTTTTTTTTTTTTAAACAACCAAATAACGGTTCGTACAAGAATATAATCAACAAGCAAGGAGTAAATATAAAATACAGAAAGTTATTTCCTTGTTTAGCTTTCTTAGCTAGAGCATCAGCAGCTTGATTTCTTCACGATTTATCTGATCAGGGAACATTCTGGTAATAAACTCATCCAATACCTGATATCTGTTAAGATATTACCTAACTCCATACTCCAGGCGATTGATTAATAATCTTGGTTAACTCCATATTATCTCCTCAAACCAAACCTGTCTCCATCCTTTTATCAAATATTCTGTAATGCATCAGAAACGCATGTGCTTCACCATCCAGACTTGATCTCAAACCACTAATTTTTGCAGATCCAGCAGCTATGAAGTACCCTTTATCATCGCGAACAATCCATCCAACTCCTGTAAATTCTGAATCTCTTTTAAAACTACAATCAAAATTACATTTCAACCATCCAGTAGGAGGAGGAATCCATTGACTACATTTGAAACGTTGCGGAGGATCCCTTGCTGATTGGAATATTACGTTTTGATGCCATTCTTCATTCGAATCCCAAGCTCTTCTCAAATCTTCTATAGGTTGCTGATTCCTCTTGTTAAACAAATACTCATTCCTCGACTTCCACACAAACCAAATAATCCAAACGGTAACAAACCAATCCTTGTATCTTCCTTATTGTCTACCATAAATCTCATCATCAGCTTAATGTTTTCTTCTAAATCTCGTGTAAGCATATTACCGATAGGGAGATGTGAAATTCACCATATAGCAATAGCATGAGGACACTCGAAGAGAACATGATTGATAGTTTCTTCCTCCACACAACACCTTGACAAATAGGAGAGACTCTAATTCCCCGAGAGCATAACTGAGTATAAGTTGCAAAGCTCCAGATAAAAGTTTCCAAAGAAAGTTCTTGATTTAGGAATAATATTATCTTCCAGCACTCCATCTTCAAATCAAAGGATCCCATTGATGGATAATAGCATCTCCCTCTCGTAAATCATGAGTTGTAGCCCATAACCAGATTTAACAGAATACTCTAAATTTTTAGAACAAGGCCAACCTGTTTATCTTGAGCAGAAAATCTTGACAATCTTATCTGTTTCACTGTCTCTGAATATCCTTGGCCAGTGCACGATCTATCAGAGGAATATTCCAAGAATTGGTTATGGGACATATCAGATCACTAACCTTTATATCAGGATCTTGAGATACATTTTGTATCAATCGAGGAGGTAGAACAGGTAGCCACTGATCAGACCAAACATTTGTTGATTTACCATCACCAATAAGGGTTATGAGACCCTTTTTAATACTCTTTACCCACTTGAATGGATCTCCATCCATAAGAGGCTTGAGTTGAGTTCGTCGACTGTAAGAATGTCGATGAACGGTAATATCTTCCTTTATACAATCTACTGAGTAGGGAATTAGGTTTCTGAAGGATCCTCCAAGCTTGCTTGCCTAACAAGGCTTTATTAACTCATAGAGATCTCTAAATCTCATACCACCTTCCTTCTTAGGTAAACACAATTTATTCCAAGAAACCCAAGAGATTTTCTATGACCATCATTTCTGCCCCACCAAAACTCAGATAGAAGGGAGTTAATTTCATCACAATTGTCTTAGGAAGAAGAAAACAATTCATTGAGAAGACTGGCTTAGCTTGAAGAATGGATTTAATCATAACTTCTTTACCAGCAGGAAATAAAACTGATTATACCAAGGATTTATCTGTGATTTAAACTTGCTCTACCACAAAACTGAAAATCTTCTACTTTGCTTCTACGGAGACGTTCCGGTAAACCCAAGTACTTACCACACCCACCAGAATTATGAATTTGTAAGATAGCATGAATCTGACCTTGAATTTGAGGAAGGATTTTCTTTCCAAGGTAATCGCAGACTTAGTCCAAATTCACCTTCTGCCCTGATACACCTTCATAATCATTGAGTATTGTAGCAACACATCTTGCATCATCTAAAGTTTCTCTACAGAAAAACAAAGAGTCATCCGCAAATAATAGATGAGAAACTTTCGGGCAAGCTCTTGCCAGCTTCATGCCTTGATAGTGATTCTGATTCTGAGCATTCTCCATCATTTGACTTAAAGCTTCAACACATAACAGAAACAAATATGGAGAAAGAGAACCACCCTGGCGAATACCTCTCTCAGGTTTAAAATTACCATACTGCACTCCATTGATTAACCCGAATAGGAAACTGAGGTAACACATGACATTATCATCTGAACCCATCTCTGGTGAAATCCAAGCTTTATCATAATCTCTTCAGAAAGACCACTCCACCCTATCATAAGTCTTACTTATGTCAGTCTTAATAGCCATATACTTCTCTGCACAATCTTTTTGGAATTCAAAGCATGCATCAATTCATGGGCCACAAGGATATTATCAGATATTTGTCTTCCCGGAACAAAATTTGTGTTCTATAATAATGAATAGCAAATAAATGAATTATTCTAAGCTTATTTTGTTTTTGTTCTAAAATATGAAAATAGCATAATTGAAATATTTTTACTATAAACTCTATTTTAGAATGATAAATAAAATGGAGTTCTTTGACACATGAACAAGTTTAAAGGCAGTTTGTAAACTTTCCTTGTGTTGCAATTTAATTTACTTTTGCTTACTCATCTGTTTGTTATTTTCAATCTCTGTGTCATCAGATTCCACTACACGAATCTGATTATATAATTATTTTGTTATTACAAACAGTTGTCTCTAACCACCATTTCTGAGAATATACAAATGAAAATTGTATATATAGATTTTCAATATAACATATAGGATATTTCCCATGTTTATAATATTAATTAATATTTACTTTCATTTTATATGATATTTACCTCATTTATTATTATATATGAAAAATAAACAAAACTGTTCCAAATAATAATATATTATTATCCTAATTATACAAGAAATTTAATGTACAAAAGTCTGACAGATTTACATGTTTTTTATTTTGGTGGATATTGCGTTGTAGGTTTTTTTTATTTTGTGTTGTTTTGCTACAACAGTTTTGGTTCTAAGTAAGTAAGTTGGT
>NW_026015159.1:0-24047 GCF_020379485.1 Brassica napus
TCTCTTTAATTTCCGCCCAACCTCTTGCTGTCTTCTAAGGAAATGGACACTGGATACAGTAAGCTTCATGGATCTTTTGGTAGCCTCACTATATTCCCCTCCTCAAGCTTGACTGAGTATAGTGACAAGCTTGAACGTGAGCTTCAATGAGTTTTGAACTGGGAGCACAACAATACCAACATCTGCGCTTAAGCCAACCAGTTCACCATCTTCCAGGAGCACAACAATACCAACATCTGCGCTTAAGCCAACTGGATCACCATTTGCCTCAGCTCCAATGTCTTTGGACCACCAGTCTCCTCATGACTTAGGTGATGGCCTTCCTTGTGAGTCTCTTGAACCAGGAGCACAACAGCTCCTACGCCTGCGCTTAAGCCAACTGATTCCACTCATAAGATGTCTCTCCATGGTCAGTAATATACACCAATGTAGGCTCTGAACAACATGGTCCTCTTTTCTCCATTTCAGGATATGCATCTTGTGCAGGCTCTGATTACCATGGTTATATCCCCTTTTCCTGTTGCTGCTTCTGGTCTAATAGTCCACGCACATCCTGTGTCCTACACACCATTACAACTCAGATAGGGATCAGTAACATCAGCATGGGACCAGATCATTGAATAAACTCAAGACTGGTCGCCACTGCTTAAAATAGATTGCAAAACAGCTTATCACCTCCTATGACAGCTTTAGAAACTATGAATGCATCAGGACAATATGTATGCCTCTTTAATACAATCCAATATGCATTTTTAAGACAATCCAGATGCTAAAGAAGACTAGCTAATAACCTAATCAATTTCAACAACAGCATGAATACACCACACATCTAGGAACACTCCTAGATACTTAACAATCTCAAGGCAGACATGACAATTAAAGGACTCCCAATCAATATCAATATATCATGGATGCATGACAACCTAGGCAGACACTCTAGGAACAAAAACAACCACAGATGATAAGATTAAGACACAATGCAACTTCTAGCAACTTATCATGATCCATTGGACTCTACACCATCACTCAAAAAAAAAAACCGACCAGACACATTACACAAGCTATTGTTCAGGTTTAGGAGGTTTAACAGTACAGCCAAGGACCCTGGGCTGGGTCCTTGAACCTCCATATACACACTACTCATCTGAGCTTGGTGGATTTGAGTTTTGGATTCATTACCCAACTCCTTTTCCTTGTGTGTTTCGCCCTGTTTGTAAAGCTCACCCTTGGATCCCCTCCTGTCCTCCTGGTCTTCTTGGTTCATACACGACCAGGGGATCAGATATGAACCCTGAGAATGACTGTGGCTTTTGTTGACTCCATATTGAAGTAAATTTGAGAAAGTCGGTTTGAGCAGTCTTCAAGAGAGGGTGTGAGCTTTGAGCTTGTGCTTGATGTGTAAAGGTCATCACATAACATTTAATAACCTGTCACCACACACTAAAGACAGGTATCAAAAGACAATAAAGAGATCAGAACATGGTTTCTCACCAAGTCTGATCTCCAAAAACACCTTAACAAGAACACAATGGACATAAACTTTCTTGAAACTATTCAAGCAACAACACTGAATCCTAATTATCATAACTAACCATTCAGGTAACATAGAAACATCACAACCTAACACCAGGTCTAAACAACATTTAAAAGAAATTTCTAAAAACTTTTTCTTGACAATTTTGAAGCAAATAAACCAGACAATTTTCTAGACAAGATTAGAACAATATAATGGCAAATTTTTTTTTTCAGAGACAGAGATTAAAAATAGCACTAAGACCCTTAACAAAATTCTAAGGCAGACAATACTTAGACAAATGACAATTAGACAGTCTTTTCATGTGTAAAAACTAGACAAGAACAACAAGCTAGTTTCTAAACACCCTAAGACAACACAAACGACCAGTACACACAGTGTGCTTTTATTAGAGTAGAAGATTCAGCTTACTCTCAAGAAACCTGAGCTGGTTTCTTGACTCTCCAGCCCATGGGGGCTTATTGAAAGTACATTTGTTTCAGATGTGGATTGAATATCCACCACCTATCCTTAGTGAGTCCTTCCTTGCAGTGCTGACTCTTCTCCTTCTCTTCTTCTTCTCTTCCAACTTGAAGTAGGATTTGTTGGACAGAGACTGAGCTTCTGGTTGCCTCTCATTAACATGAGCAAAGACCTTGCAGATTTTCCATGGAGCTTCATCTGAAGTATGGCTCCAAACACCTTTGCCTCTAGGGTTTTTCTTCATCATTCTGACCCAGAAAGAGTAGTTTGGAGTTTTGAGCTTCACTGAACTCGCCCATGCTTGAATATTCATCATCTTGAAGTTTTTTTTTTTTTGGACCAGTGGATAATAGGATGTTCCTACTGGTTTGAAAGGGACAGGATTTGAAAGACTGGACTTTGATGAAGCTTGCTGAACTGAGCTAAGACTTTCTTGAGTTCCAGAGACTGAGATACTCCTTTATCTTGAGTTCTGGTGAGGTTTTTCCCTCCTGGAAAACCTTTGGACCAGAGGATAAAAGATGTAACGAACATGTTTGAACAGATTTTTAAAGAGAGATTTTGGACAGGGATGATTTGCGGAAGCAATATAGGTTCTCAAGAGCTTGAGGCTCTGATACCATGAAAGAATTGAGATGAACTAAAAGGAATATGATGGGAATAAGCTTCTGGTTCAGTATGAAACCAGAGAGAGTGATTGATGAGCAATTGAAAGTAATGAGAGAGTGAAGAGAGTATAAAGTGTTTGGGAGAGTTTCTGAGTATGCTAGAGTATAAGGGAGTAATGGAGGTCGTGAGAGACAAGAGAATAGAGAGAATAGGAGAATCTGAGAGTTTAGTAACCAGAGTATGTGAAGAAAGAGTTTTACTCTCCTTAGTTTACAATCAGATACAGCATTGTCTTAAATAGACAAGCACACATATTAAACAAATACTAAAACAGGGTTTTACTAAACAAATAATATTGTAGGGTTTTCTGATGAAGCCAGGAAGGTACAGCCAAGGTGAATCTCGACCAGAGGGAGTAGAGAGTGACAGGAGAGAGATATGGGCACAGCCTGGTTGGGTGAAAGTGACAACAGGTTCATCCTCTTATGCACATGTGACTTTTACTCTATTTAATTCCCAACTTGTCTCAGCTCTCTCCAACGGTCTGATGCTCCATTTTAACTTCAAATCTGCTTCAGAAGATCAAGCTGGACGAGTTCCTCACCTGCCTTACCATCCAAGTCACTCTAGGTAACTTGGTAGCCAAGACTGTACGGACTGCCTTGTGTAGCAAGGTTTTCCAGACCTGAATCTTTTCAAGTATCTCTTTCTTCTTTGTCTTCTTTATTTCTAAGATCAATGGATCACACACAGCCATGCTTCTTCCTTCTCCACTCTAACCATAACTTGGTTCACAAGTCTGTATGAACTAGTCTCATCTTGAAGTATCCATCCGATTACTTCCTCTACAATATCAAACTTGGATCATGAACCAGATTCTTCTTCTGGTCATTCCCTTCTTCATTTCAACAAATAGTGCCCATTTCACCTCTTGTAAACCCTAATGCTTTCTATATAAATATGTAACCTCACTCATTAATAAGATCAATCAGTTTCGAGTCTCTCTAATCTCTTAGACTATGGTTTTCTCTTAGACTCTAAACGGCTCTTTCTAGTCTCTTAATCTTTCACAAACTTCTCTTAATCACTTCCTAAACACTCTCTTTATTCTAATCACTCTAAAGATCTCTTAATCTCATATGGTATCAGAGCCAGGTTCATTTGAATCTGGGGTTTGATCTTTAGAGAGTTACAAGCTAAACGTCTTTGAAGCTACACAGCGAGTAGTCTTGAAGGTGTTGAAGCTGTGGTTCGTTCTAGTTGAAAGCTGTGTTACGTTCTGTGGGTTTGCGTGATTCTAGACTCAAGGTGGTGTGTACGAGATCCAAGATTCAAGTTTTCAAGTCAAGCAAAGATGGAACAGGGGATGAACATGAGGATGAAGAGCGGTTACTTTCAAAGGTAGCAACTACCCTTGTGTGGCTCGGATGGTGAAGACTGCGGTGGGAAGTAAGGGTTTGTGGGGCACGCACATCACAACGGAGGCTCCGAAACTCATTACTCAGGGAGGAGATCAAGAAGAGGTCTCCAATGAAGGCGGCTGTGGAGAAATGGCAACAAGAAGACATGCTGGTGATGACGGTTCTACACGCATCCTTGGACCCAGCTATCTTGGATGCCTACAGCTACTGTGAATCAGCCAAGGAGCTGTGGGACACGCTGAAGAAGGTGTATGGGAACATTTCCAACCTCAGCCGTGTGTTTGAAGTGAAGCTAGCGATCAACCGTCTTGCACAAGAGGACATGGAGTTCACTAAGCACTTGGGGAGGTTCAGGTCCTTATGGTCAGAGCTGGAGATGCTGAGGCCGAGCACAACTGATCCAGATCAGTTGAATGAGAGGCGCGAGCAGATAAGGTCTTTGGTCTGCTTCTCACACTGACCCCGGCCTACCCCAGCTCATCCAGCACATGTTAAGGTCAGACAAGCTTCCGGACCTTGAGGAGGTGTGTGCACAAATCCAAGGGAGCAGGGATCTATGGGTTTGTTTGGAGGAAAGGGGGAGCTCTCTCTTGCCAATCAAGCAGCTCATGAGGATTCAACCGAGGCTCCACAAGCAAACAAGGCATCTCACGGGAAGTACGAGGACAGGAAGTTCAATGGCAACTGTGATCATTGCAAGAAGCATGGTCATAAGAAGAGCCAATGCTGGATACTGCACCCACACCTCAAGCCGGCCAAGTTCATGAAGGAGCGTGAGGGAAGGGCAAATGTGACTGAAGGTTCAAGTGGAGCTGGCACCAGCAAGATCAGTGAAGTGGATGGGCTTGGAGGCAATGATGGGAATGGGAAGTCTCTGGTGGCTTACACAGGCGCCTCAAGCTCCCGCAGCAATGATGACTACATCAAGAGATCAGACCTTGATGCCCTCGTCAAAATGCTAAAGGAAAACGGTAACACTTACGGTTATTCCTTTGGAGCTTCTATGATTGCATATAAGGATGATCACTTGATTAGAGAACTAGTAGAACGGTTAGAAGCTAGGAATGGGTATAGACATGCTCACATTGCTAGAACTGATAAGATGCATCCATCGCTTAGTAATCTATGCCATAATGCTAAACGAGTAAGTAACCATTGATTGTTGATTCTGGTGCATCACATCATATGATAAGTGATGAAAACTTGATTAAGGATATAGAACCTACACATGGGCATGTGATGATAGCAAATGGGGATAAGATACCCATTAGAGGAATAGGAAAGCTTAAGCTGTTTAACAAAGAATCTAGAGCTTTTTACATGCCTGAATTCACATCAAACCTATTATCAGTGAAGAAATGTACTAATGATTTACAATGCAATGTTATCTTTAGTCCTAATGATGTGAAGTTTCAGGATATTGAGAGCAGCAGATTGATTGGGAAAGGGGTGACTAAGGGAGATCTCTATATGCTTGAAGAACTCACTTCTGTTCCTGATTATAGTTGCTCGTTTACTTCTGCTTCTTTGTTGAATAAAAATGCATTGTGGCATGCTAGAGTAGGACACCCTCATGTTAAAGCTTTGAACTTAATGGTACCAGGTGTTGTGTTTGAGAACAAAGATTGTGAAGCTTGTATTTTAGGCAAGCATTGTAGAACTGTGTTTCAAAAGTCTACTACCGTTTATGATAATTGCTTTGATCTAATTCACTCAGATGTGTGGACTGCCCCTTGCTTATCTAGAGATAGTTATAAGTATTTTGTCACATTCATTGATGAAAAATCTAAATACACCTGGTTAACCTTAATTCAGACCAAAGATAGGGTACTTGATGCATTTAGGAACTTTCAAACTTATGTAACTAACCATTATCATGCTAAGATTAAATTTTGAGATCAGATAATGGAGGGGAGTACACGAGTCATGCATTCAAGCAACACCTATCACAACATGGGATCCTACATCAAACAAGCTGTCCTTATACTCCACAGCAAAATGGAGTGGCTGAGAGGAAGAATAGGCATCTCATGGAAGTGGCAAGGTCACTTATGTTTCAGAGTAATGTTCCAAAGAGATTTTGGAGTGATGCGGTTGCCACTGCTTGTTACCTGATAAACAGAACCCCAACCAAAGTTCTGAATGAGAAGGCTCCATTTGAAGTTCTGAACAGGTACAAGCCAGCTCTTGATTATTTGCGAGTCTTTGGATGCCTATGCTTTGTACTCAAACCAGGAGAGATGATCAACAAGCTAGAAGCAAGAAGCACTAAGGCTGTGTTCATAGGATACTCAGCTACACAGAAAGGATACAAATGCTATGATCCTATAGCAAGGAGAGTTCTTGTATCTAGAGATGTGAAGTTCTTGGAAGATAGAGGATACTATGAAGAAAAGAATCAAGAAGACCTGAAGGACTTAACATCAGACAAGGCCACCACCTTGCGGATCATTCTTGAAGGTCTTGGAATCAGTACATCCCAGGATCCAAGGAATCACGCAACTACACCTCCTGAAGTTGGTTCACCATCCCACCTTGATCATGAGGGAGGAGAGGAGCATGAGGAGCCTATGCAAGAGGCCAACCAAGATGAAGGAGGAGTAGAATGAAGGAAAGAAGCATAGGCTCGGATGGTCAGGACATGATCATGTGTGACACAAACACCTCTCAAGATGAAGTGGTAGAAGAACACAGGAGAAGTGTTAAGAAGAGAGCCTTATGGTATGAAGAGGAGACCTTAGGAAGTGTAGAAGCATTAGAGAGGAAGATAGAAGCATCTTGTACGGACTGTACGGATAGGGCAAAGGGTACGGACGATCAGGCCGTACCATCATGCGCGGTTAAGGGGTTACTCAGCTCAGGTAAAAGTAAAACCAGCTAGAGTTACTTTACCTTAAGGCTGAGCTTGATCCGAACGTTGAGAGGATAAGGAGGAACGCGTCTGACAGTCTGGCAAGAGCTGGAAAGGTAAAGGCATATTCAAAGATGCCTTACACATGTGGAGACTCTCATTGGAAGGATTCAAATGCGCCCTTAGCTGTATCTTGACTTCACATGCTTTCTCCTTTATGCAGTCTAAACCCTAGTGTCTTAAGCTTCATATATAAGTGTAAACTCTCTCTGATTAATCAATTAATGCGAATCATGTTACTCTCTCTCTAGTCTCTCTCTTGTTCATCATGGTTCATACATAAATCTCTCCATTTCTTTCACAATCTCTCCTAAACTTCTCTTAATCTCTTACCAAATCTCTCTTAATCTCTCAATACCTATTCTACTCTCTAATCTCATATGGTATCAGAGCCAGGTTGGCTTTGGTATTGAGAGACCCTTGTTCCTTTCTTTACATTTGCGAGTTTGTTCTTGTGTGATAAAGAAGAGGAGATGGAGACGACCAACTTTAGCAAACTGGTGACGGTTCCGGTTGCACTGAAGGGAGGCTCGAACTACTTGATGTGGTCCCAGTTGGTGAGGACTACCATTGGAAGGCTAGGGCTGTGGAACCACATCACAGATGATGGTCCGGAGCCAGTGGCCAAAGAAGATGAAGAAGAAGGCGACGGGAAGACTCTTGCGGTAGCTGAAGCAAAGAGATGGGTCCAAGAGGATTTGATGGTGCTGTCTGTGCTCCATGCCTCTCTGGAGCTCCCCATACTTGAAGCTTACGTGCACTTTGAGACTCCTAAGCGCCTTTGGGACATGCTCCATAAGAGGTATGGAAACAAGTCCAACATAAGTCGGGTGTTTGATCTGAAGCAAACCATCAGTGTCTTGAGGCAAGATGGAGAAGATCTCACCAAGCACA
This sequence comes from Brassica napus, assembly GCF_020379485.1. Lineage (NCBI taxonomy): Eukaryota > Viridiplantae > Streptophyta > Magnoliopsida > Brassicales > Brassicaceae > Brassica > Brassica napus. Next base: position 7,832 of record NW_026015159.1, read on the forward strand.
TGGGGAAGTTTGGAGCTTTGTGGTCCGAACTTGAGAGTCTTAGACCCAACACTACTGATGAGGAATCGCTCATTGAGAGGAGAGAGCAAGATCAGGTGTTTGGGCTATTGATGACTCTAGATGAAAGCTACCAGGATGTGATCAAGCATATCCTGAGATCACCAACTCTCCCATCCATGGAGGAGGTATGCGCACAACTTCAGAAGGAGGAAGGCTCTCTTGGGTTGTTTGGAGGCAAGAAGGGGATGTCCACGGCTCATAAAGCAGAAGAGGCACAAGCAAACAAGGCAGCGTACCGTGGAGATGGAAGGAAGTATGAGAAGTATGAGGGAAGCTGTGAGCATTGCAAGCGGCAGGGGCATAAGAAGAGTCAGTGCTGGATCCTACATCCACACCTCAGGCCTAGCAAGTTCAACAAGGATAGAGAAGCTAAGGCTCACCTTTCTGCTGAAGCAAGTGGTGCCGGCTCATCAGGGGCTAGTCCAAATGTCAAGGCGGGTGAAAGTGAAGGCAGAGCTCTAACTTCTCAGGAGGTGATCACCAAGGCTGACTTTGAGGCTTTCATCCGAGCCCTCAAGGAGTCTGGTAAAATGCTAGGCAACACTCTTGGATACTCATACTCTGCTCATACATTACCTAGTATCTCTGATAAACTGCTAGACATGTTTAAAATCTCATGTACTGCCACTGCTCATACTAGCATAACTGATAGATTGTTAGGAGTAGTCAAGAGCCTGAAAGCTGAAAATGAAACATCTAGAACCAATACTGCTAGGAGCTTGCATAAACCATTGATAATTGATTCTGGTGCATCTCATCACATGATTAGTGATAACAATCTGATAAAAGACATAGAACCTGCCCTTGGACATGTTATGATTGCAAATGGAGATAGAATTCCCATTAGGGGCATTGGTAAACTGAACTTGTTTAATAAGGAGTCAAAAGCCTTTTACATGCCTGAGTTCACCTCTAATCTTTTATCAGTTAAGAAATGCACTACTGATCTTCAATGCAATGTTATTTTCAGTCCTAATGATGTTAAGTTTCAGGATATTAAGAGCAGTAAGTTGATTGGGCAAGGAGCTACCAAGGGGGATCTTTACATGATTGAAGACCTTGCACCTATTTCTAGTTCTTGTTTCTCGTTTAGTTCTGTTTCTTCCTTAAGTACTGATGCTCTGTGGCATGCTAGGCTAGGACATCCACATGTTAGGGCTTTAAGCATTATGTTACCAGGTGTCATGTTTAAAAATAATGATTGTGAGGCATGTATTTTGGGCAAACATTGTAAGACTGTTTTTCAGAGATCATCTACTCTTTATGCAAACTGCTTTGATTTAATTCACTCTGATGTTTGGACGGCACCTTGCTTATCTAGGGATGATTACAAGTATTATGTCACATTCATTGATGAAAAATCCAAATACACCTGGTTAACATTGATTAAAACTAAAGATAGGGTCCTTGATGCATTTAAAAATTTTCAAGCCTATGTGACTAACCAATATCATGCCAAGATTAAGATTTTCAGGTCTGATAATGGTGGGGAGTATACTGGGCATGCATTTCGTGATCACCTTGCTCAGCATGGGATTCTTCACCAGACTAGCTGCCCATACACTCCACAGCAGAATGGAGTTGCGGAAAGGAGAGAACATCTCATGGATCTCATGGAGGTGTCCCGGTCCATGATGTTCCACAAAGGGGTTCCCAAGAGGTATTGGAGTGATGCTGTGATGACTGCGTGCTATCTCATCAACAGGATACCAACCAGGATCTTGGCAGATCAGTCTCCATTTGAGGTACTCAACAAGAGCAGGCCAGTCTTGGATCACCTGAGGACCTTTGGATGCGTGTGTTATGTTCTTGTACCAGGCGAGCAGAGAAACAAACTAGAAGCAAAGAGCACCAAGGCTATGATGATTGGGTATTCTACTTCACAGAAGGGATACAAATGCTATGATCCTACTGCTAGGAGAGTCCTAGTGTCAAGGGATGTCAGATTCATGGAAGACAAAGGATACTATGATGAGCAGACATGGAAAGACTTGGAGGATCTCTCCCAGCCATCAGAAAGAGCTGCTTGCTTGAGAAACATCCTAGAGGGGCTCGGAATTGGAGTGTCCCAGGATCAGAGTAGGCGTCCAGAACCTACTCCAGCTGCAGCAGAAGAACCATCCCACTTTGCACATGAGGGGGGAAGTGAATCAGTATCTGAACTAGAGGACCAAGGCTTAGAAGAGGCCGGTGAGCTAGGAAACAGAGGAACTGATTCTCCTGTCCAAAGTGGAGAAGGATCAGCAAGGGAAGAACTGAATGAAAGTCAGAATGACGAAGATCAGAGACAAGGAGAAGCTAGAGCTGAAGCTGAAGAACAGACTGAAGCAGTGACTCCACAAGTAGAAGAAGAACAAGAAATGGCGCAAGAAGGGCCAGTGTTGAGAAGGAGTACAAGGCTGAGAAAGGATCCTTCTAGTTGGGTAAACACGAGAGTGTACTACAATGCCCAAGCTGTGAAGCATCCTACTCAGGCCGTGTGTTCTTTTGCTCAATATCCAGAAGCACATTGTGCTTTCATGGTAAACTTAGATGAGAATCACATTCCAAGAAGCTATGAAGAGGCAATGGAAGATAAGGAATGGAAGGAATCAGTAGGAGCTGAATCAGGAGCTATGATAAAGAATGATACATGGTATGAGAGTGAACTACCAAAAGGGAAGAAAGCTGTGTCTAGTAGATGGATCTTTACAATCAAGTACAAGGCTGATGGGTCGATTGAGAGGAAGAAGACTAGACTAGTAGCAAGAGGGTTCACTCAGACATATGGAGAGGATTACATTGAGACATTTGCTCCAGTAGCCAAGCTACACACCATTAGGATTATTTTAAGCTTGGCTGTGAACCTTGGATGGGGATTGTGGCAAATGGATGTAAAGAATGCATTTCTGCAAGGAGAGCTTGAGGATGAAGTGTATATGTATCCTCCACCAGGCCTAGAACATCTAGTAAAGAGAGGGAATGTTCTGAGGCTAAAGAAAGCCATTTATGGGTTGAAGCAATCACCAAGAGCTTGGTATAACAAGTTGAGCACAACTCTGAATGGCCGAGGCTTCAAGAAGTCTGAACTAGACCACACCCTCTTCACTCTTACCACTACCTCAGGTATGATTGCACTCCTTGTGTATGTTGATGATATCATTATCACAGGGAGTGACAAGGAAGGTATCATAGCAACCAAGGAGTTCCTTAAATCCATGTTTGAGATTAAAGACTTGGGAGAAATGAAATACTTTCTTGGAATTGAGATATGTAGATCCAAGGAAGGGTTGTTCATGTCCCAAAGAAAGTATACACTTGATCTTTTGAAAGGTGCAGGTGCTTATGGAGGCAAGACAGCAAGGATGCCTATGGAGGATGGCTACAAAGTCCCACGAGAGGGGAGATTGAAGACAGCAAACCTTACCAGGATCCTAAACTCTATAGAAAACTAGTTGGTAAATTGATTTACCTTACCATTACAAGGCCTGATATATGTTTTGCCGTGAATCAGGTGAGCCAACACATGCAGCTTCCCAAGGAACATCACTGGCGCATGGTGGAGAGGCTGTTGATGTATCTGAATGGCTCGCCGGATCAAGGAGTATGGATGGGATGCAATGGAAGCTCAGAAGTGGTGGGCTATTGTGATGCTGATTGGGCAGGAGATAGAGCTGACAGGAGATCAACAACCGGCTATTGCACATTCATTGGAGGCAACTTGGTAACTTGGAAGAGCAAGAAGCAGAAGGTGGTGTCATGCTCAAGTGCTGAAGCTGAGTATAGAGCTATGCTGAAGCTTACAAACGAGTTGGTATGGATCAAAGGCATCTTGAAGCACTTGGAGATTGATCAAGCCACTCCAATGACAATGCATTGCGACAATCAAGCTGCCATTCACATTGCATCCAACTCGGTGTTCCATGAGAGAACCAAGCACATTGAGGTTGATTGCCACAAAGTAAGACAGATGATTGTGCTTGGAGTGATCTTACCTTGCTACACGAGAAGTGAAGATCAGTTGGCTGATGTGTTCACCAAGGCTGCGAGACAGAAGACTATGGAGTCCATTCACATTAGATTGGGACTCATAGATCTTGGGAAGAGAAGGAGCTGATCCCCTCAGCTGTGAGATCTTTACTCTTTTTCCCTCATTAAGGTTTTATCCCAATGGGTTTTCCTTAGTGAGGTTTTTAATGAGGAAGGTCTCATGGCTGTCCAAGCTTAGACTGTCACAAAGCTAAGCTTGAGGGGGAGTGTTAAGAAGAGAGCCTTATGGTATGAAGAGGAGACCTTAGGAAGTGTAGAAGCATTAGAGAGGAAGATAGAAGCATCTTGTACGGACTGTACGGATAGGGCAAAGGGTACGGACGATCAGGCCGTACCATCATGCGCGGTTAAGGGGTTACTCAGCTCAGGTAAAAGTAAACCAGCTAGAGTTACTTTACCTTAAGGCTGAGCTTGATCCGAACGTTGAGAGGATAAGGAGGAACGCGTCTGACAGTCTGGCAAGAGCTGGAAAGGTAAAGGCATATTCAAAGATGCCTTACACATGTGGAGACTCTCATTGGAAGGATTCAAATGCGCCCTTAGCTGTATCTTGACTTCACATGCTTTCTCCTTTATGCAGTCTAAACCCTAGTGTCTTAAGCTTCATATATAAGTGTAAACTCTCTCTGATTAATCAATTAATGCGAATCATGTTACTCTCTCTCTAGTCTCTCTCTTGTTCATCATGGTTCATACATAAATCTCTCCATTTCTTTCACAATCTCTCCTAAACTTCTCTTAATCTCTTACCAAATCTCTCTTAATCTCTCATACCTATCTACTCTCTAATCTCATAACTTTATGTATCCATATCAAGCTTTCACAAGTATTCATCCTGGTTTCATTGGAACGACGAAGAAGCTGTCCTATTCCGAAACTGGGAAAGTGGAATCACCTGATTTGAAAGTGGGATAACTTCTTCTTGCCAACTCCTATGAGATTTATTCAACTTCCTGGTGATTCTCCACCACTTTATGTATCCAAATAAAGCTTCTCACAAAGAGATTCATCCTGGTTTGATTGGAACGACGAAGAAGCTGTCCTATTCCCAAACTGGGAAACTGGAATCACCTGATTTGAAAGTGGAATAACTTCTTCTTGCCAACTCCTATGAGATTTATTCAACTTCCTGGTGATTCTCCACCACTTTATGTATCCAAATAATGCTTCTCACAAAGAGATTCATCCTGGTTTTATTGGAACGACGAAGAAGCTGTCCTATTCCTATTCCCAAACTGGGAAACTGGAATCACCTGATTTGAAAGTGGAATAACTTCTTCTTGCCAACTCCTATGAGATTTATTCAACTTCCTGGTGATTCTTCCCACCACTTTATGTATCCAAATCAAGCTTCTCACAAAGTGAGTCATCCTGGTTTGATTGGAACGACGAAAAAGCTGTCTTATTCCCAATCTGGGAAACTGGAATCACCTGATTTGAAAGTGGGATAACTTCTTCTTGCCAACTCCTATGAATTTATTCAACTTCCTGGTGATTCTCCACCACTTTATGTATCCAAATCAAGCTTCTCACAAAGAGATTCATCCTGGTTTCATTGGAACGACGAGAAGCTGTCCTATTCCCAGAACTGGGAAACTGGAATCACCTGATTTGAAAGTGGGATAACTTCTTCTTGCCAACTCCTATGAGATTTATTCAACTTCCTGGTGATTCTCCACCACTTTGTGTATCCAAATCAAGCTTCTCACAAAGATATTCATCCTGGTTTGATTGGAACGACGAAGAAGCTGTCCTATTCCGAAACTGGGAAACTGGAATCACCTGATTTGAAAGTGGGATAACTTCTTCTTGCCCACTCCTATGAGATTTATTCAACTTCCTGGTGATTCTCCACCTTTATGTATCCAAATAAAGCTTCTCACAAAGAGATTCATCCTGGTTTGATTGGAACGACGAAGAAGCTGTGTCCTACTCCCAAACTGGGAAACTGGAATCACCTGATTTGAAAGTGGAATAACTTCTTCTTGCCAACTCCTATGAGATTTATTCAACTTCCTGGTGATTCTCCACCACTTTATGTATCCAAATAAGCTTCTCACAAAGAGATTCATCCTGGTTTGATTAGAACGACGAAGAAGCTGTCCTATTCCCAAACTGGGAAACTGGAATCACCTGATTTGAAAGTGGGATAACTTCTTCTTGCCAACTCCTATGAGATTTATTCAACTTCCTGGTGATTCTCCACCACTTTATGTATCCAAATAAAGCTTCTCACAAAGTGATTCATCCTGGTTTGATTGGAACGACGAAAAAGCTGTCTTATTCCCGAATTGAGAAACTGGAATCACCTGATTTAAAAGTGGGATAACTTCTTCATCCAACTCCTATGAGATTTATTCAACTTCCTGGTGATTCTCCACCACTTTATGTATCCAAATCAAGCTTCTCACAAAGTGATTCATCCTGGTTTGATTGGAACGACGATGAAGCTGTGCTATTCCCAAACTGGGAAACTGGAATCACCTGATTTGAAAGTGGGATAACTTCTTCTTGCCAACTCCTATGAGATTTATTCAACTTCCTGGTGATTCTCCACCACTTTATGTATCCAAATCAAGCTTCTCACAAAGTGATTCATCCTGGTTTGATTGGAACGACGAGAAGCTGTCCTATTCCCAAACTGGGAAACTGGAATCACCTGATTTGAAAGTGGGATAACTTCTTTTGCCAACTCCTATGAGATTTATTCAACTTCCTGGTGATTCTCCACCACTTTATGTATCCAAATCAAGCTTCTCACAAAGTGATTCATCCTGGTTTGATTGGAACGACGAAGAAGCTGTCTTTTCCCAAACTGGGAAACTGGAATCACCTGATTTGAAAGTGGGATAACTTCTTCATCCAACTCCTATGAGAGTTATTCAACTTCCTGGTGATTCTCCACCACTTTATGTATCCAAATCAAGCTTCTCACAAAGTGATTCATCCTGGTTTGATTGGAACGACGATGAAGCTGTGCTATTCCCAAACTGGAAACTGGAATCACCTGATTTGAAAGTGGGATAACTTCTTCATCCAACTCCTATGAGATTTATTCAACTTCCTGGTGATTCTCCACCACTTTAGTATCCAAATCAAGCTTCTCACAAAGTGATTCATCCTGGTTTTATTGGAACGACGATGAAGCTGTGCTATTCCCAAACTGGGAAACTGGAATCACCTGATTTGAAAGTGGGATAACTTCTTCTTGCCAACTCCTATGAGATTTATTTAACTTCAACTTCCTGGTGATTCTCCACCACTTTATGTATCCAAATCAAGCTTCTCACAAAGTGATTCATCCTGGTTTGATTGGAACGACGATGAAGCTGTGCTATTCCCAAACTGGGAAAACTGGAATCACCTGATTTGAAAGTGGGATAACTTCTTCATCCCAACTCCTATGAGATTTATTTAACTTCCTGGTGATTTTCCACCACTTTAGTATCCAAATCAAGCTTCTCACAAAGTGATTCATCCTGGTTTGATTGGAACGACGAAGAAGCTGTTTATTCCCAAACTGGGAAACTGAAATCACCTGATTTGAAAGTGGGATAACTCCTTCATCCCAATCCTATGAGATTTATTCAACTTCCTGGTGATTCTCCACCACTTTATGTATCAAAATCAAGCTTCTCACAAAGTGATTCATCCTGGCTTAATTGGAACGACGAGGAAGTTGTCATATTCTCAAACTGGGAACTGGAATCACCTGATTTGAAAGTGGGATAACTTCTTTTTGCCAACTCCTATGAGATTTATTCAACTTCCTGGTTTCATTGGAACGACGAAGAAGCTGTCCTATTCCGAAACTGGGAAAGTGGAATCACCTGATTTGAAAGTGGAATAACTTCTTCTTGCCAACTCCTATGAGATTTATTCAACTTCCTGGTGATTCTCCACCACTTTATGTATCCAAATAAGCTTCTCACAAAGAGATTATCCTGGTTTTATTGGAACGACGAAGAAGCTGTGCTATTCCCAAACTGGGAAACTGGAATCACCTGATTTGAAAGTGGGATAACTCCTTCATCCCAACTCCTATGAGATTTATTCAACTTCCTGGTGATTCTCCACCACTTTATGTATCCAAATAAAGCTTCTCACAAAGTGAGTCATCCTGGTTTGATTGGAACGACGAAGAAGCTGTCTTATTCCCAAACTGGGAAACTAGAATCACCTGATTTGAAAGTGGGATAACTTCTTCATCCCAATCCTATGAGATTTATTCAAATTCCTGGTGATTATCCACCACTTTATGTATCCAAATCAAGCTTCTCACAAAGTGATTCATCCTGGTTTGATTGGAACGACGAAGAAGCTGTGCAATTCCCAAACTGGGAAACTGGAATCACCTGGTTTGCAAGTGGGATAACTTCTTCTTGCCAACTCCTATGAGATTTATTCAACTTCCTGGTGATTCTCCACCACTTTATGTATCCAAATCAAGCTTCTCACAAAGAGATTCATCCTGGTTTGATTGGAACGACGATGAAGCTATCCTATTCCCAAACTGGGAACTGGAATCACACTGATTTGAAAGTGGGATAACTTCTTCTTTTGCCAACTCCTATGAGATTTATTCAACTTCCTGGTGATTTTCCACCACTTTATGTATCCTATCAAGCTTCTCACAAAGTGATGTTAACTTGAAGAGAAGAAGTGGAGAAGCAAAAGTGATGAGTTGAGTTGGTGCTTGTGCAAAGACATGGCAAGATCTTCAGAGATTGTATGTTAAGGCTTTGGGAGAGTCTTAAGGCTTCAGAAGTGGTCTGATGAGTGTGCAAAGATAGGGTTAAGTCCAGGAGGGACTTAGACACCATTTAGAGAAGATTTGGGTCAGACAGTAACTCCAAAGTTACCACAGTAACTTTGGAGAGTTACCACAGTAAGATTGGAGAAGTTTGGGCAAGTTGGTGTAAAAGTGAATAGTGAATCACTAGTCACTATTCAGGTTGACTATTCACTATTTGGATCACTATTCAGGATGTGAGGCACCAAGGTTTGAATCTAGTCAAAGGGAATCAAGAAGATGCTGTGTGGAGCTGATTGGTTACTTTGGGGCATGGACAGGCTGGCTGTTGCTGTAAAGGAAGAGCAGCCACGACCATGCACCTAGACTGATCTGTAGACAGATACAAAGGAGCCAAGGAGAGCCAATCACAGCACAGCCTTGTTTGAATTAAAGTGAGCCAGCTTAGCTCATCCAATCAGCACACATCACTCAGATCACAACAAGACCAACTCATCCTCACCATCCATTCCCCTTAAGTTATTTCTATCCATTAGATATAGGTTTATGAGTTTGCAAGATGTAAACCTATATAAGATGTGTCTTGGACGTTTTGTAACTCTTAAGAGAGTATGGGGGTTTTCCCCATCTCCTTCATAAATATAAAAGTGTGTTCTTGATCAGATTCCCTTAATCTCTACCCCTTTCTTAGTCTCTAATCTCTTAATCTCTCTAAGTCTCTTTGTTTCTGATTCAAGTTCATACTAGTTTCATCAGACCTCTTATTCAACTAGTTCAAGACCTTATTCTTTGCCTTTAATGGCTTCTCATACACATACACAGCCAGAGCTCTCAAATCTCATATGGTATCAGAGCCAGTTTATCAGAACCTGAGCTGAGCTTCCGCAAATCCACAGCTCTCATCTCAGCTCAAACTAACCCTTGAAGACATTACCAGCTGAGTTCAGCTCTTGAAGAAGAAGAGACTTGAAGCCATGGAGTGTTATCCTGTCCCTCAAGCCGTTGCTGTCTGTACCTGATGGAGAGAGTCTCATTGGAAGCAAGTAGGATGGAGAGACGTCATGAACCTCAAGCCAAAACTCCTTGTCCAAGAGCTTGTCACATCCGATACAAGAAAGATGAAGCTAAGAGAAGCCGGTTTGAAGTATGAAGAAAGGAGGGGTCTTTGGGTGTGAGAAACAAGAAGGAGGCCATGGACTGAAGGAGAAGGAGTTGGGTGACGACCTAGACTCTTGAATCCAACCATATCATGGCCAGATTGCCTTTGGAGGCTTAAGGAACCAACCTGGTTCCTTGTGTAAGCGATTCTTTAAAACCTTCTTGATATTGAGCTGTGTTGTGTTGTTGCCTGGTTATTGTGATGTGTAATGATTGAAAACCCTGAGGATAATGTGTGATTGCTAAATATAATTAGTTGAATCTGTCCCAGGATGCTTTAAAGGCTTGTTTAGTGTTTAAAGAGTAAAATGCTTGCTCCTGTTAAGTAATGAGTTTGCTAAAGGTGAAATGATATTGTTTGAAGCTCATGAACTGAAAACAGATTGAAAGTAATGCATTGTCTGATGATAAGTGATGATAGTAATGCTTAGCCTAAGTTATAATGAATGTGTGATGATTGTATTGTTGCATTCATGAATTAAAACTGATTAAGGTTAGTGCATACTGTCAAATGGCTGTCTTACATTGAAGCATTAGATTCATGTCTAAATGCTGAGTAAAGAAGCTTTAAAATTGCCTAAGTAGCTTGTATTGAATCTGTTAGGATCATGCTAGTGCTTAGAGAGTTTGCTTGCAAAGATTAGAACTTGAAAATGTCTAGTTTAATCTGTTGCATTGCTTAAAGACATTGGTGTTCAAACTTGATGATGCATCAAGGGTTGACCCAATGCACTTGTGTCTTATCTTTGCTGGAGTTTGAGTGATGTTTCAGGTTCACAAGAGGTGTTCTTGGTTCACCATCCATCCGAGTTGAAAGAGGAAGACTTTGCCCATTGTGTGGAGCAATGGAGAGTTGAGAAAGAAGTGGTGATGCGCCACTGGTGTGAAGTCTCACTGAAGCTCACTTGCAAGCTTGGACCTATACTCAATCCAAGCTTGAGGAGGGGAGTTTAGTGAGCTTCCAAGCGATCCAAGAAGTCCATTGCAACCATCTGAAGAAGGAGCCATCCGGGCTTAGGCTGTGGCGAGTCTATTCAAGAGAGTACTCAAACTAAGACAGAGTACTCTTGGCTGTGAGAAGATGAAGGCAACTCTATCAAGGCGGCTTCTAGTGTGAAGTGATTGGAGAGATAGCTGAAGCTTCCACAAGCATTCCATGAAGATGGCAAGATCAGAAGAGAAGCGGCAATGGTGTGTGTGTGAGGATCATGAAGCAATCCATTCAAGCTTGTTCCTGTGAGAGTCTCAAGCTTGAGGGGGAGTGTTGAAGCTTACATGATCCAAGAGAGCTTGGTGGTTATTCTAGAAGAGGAAGCAACCTGTTGAGAAGTATGATGAAGGATGAAGAAGCAATATCCAAGGCGGCTTCAAGTGTTGAGGTGATTGGAGAGTGGCTGAAGCATCCTCATGTAGCTCAAACAACAAGGTGGCGACTCTATAAGAAGAAGAAGCAGCCAAGACTCAGTAAGAGAAGTTGTATCTCCAAGAAGAGGCTGATCTGGTGTGTCCGAGCACTTCAACCAAACAAGAGGTTAGGTGAAAGGGGGAGAGACCAAGATTAGGCAGTAAGGAGAGTACAAGGCGTGGGATGATTGTAGAGGCCATGATCCAGAGTCTTTGTGTCCCTTACATTGTTGGTAAGGCACAAAGACTCACTGGCCAATCCCTAGGCCTTGGAGACTTTACTCTTTTTCCCTCATCAAGGTTTTGTCCCAAAGGGTTTTCCTTGGTGAGGTTTTTAATGAGGAAGTTCTTCAAGGTTCCAAGCTTGACTTAGGATCAGCTAGAGTCAAGCTTGAGGGGGAGTGTTAACTTGAAGAGAAGAAGTGGAGAAGCAAAAGTGATGAGTTGAGTTGGTGCTTGTGCAAAGACATGGCAAGATCTTCAGAGATTGTATGTTAAGGCTTTGGGAGAGTCTTAAGGCTTCAGAAGTGGTCTGATGAGTGTGCAAAGATAGGGTTAAGTCCAGGAGGGACTTAGACACCATTTAGAGAAGATTTGGGTCAGACAGTAACTCCAAAGTTACCACAGTAACTTTGGAGAGTTACCACAGTAAGATTGGAGAAGTTTGGGCAAGTTGGTGTAAAAGTGAATAGTGAATCACTAGTCACTATTCAGGTTGACTATTCACTATTTGGATCACTATTCAGATGTGAGGCACCAAGGTTTGAATCTAGTCAAAGGGAATCAAGAAGATGCTGTGTGGAGCTGATTGGTTACTTTGGGGCATGGACAGGCTGGCTGTTGCTGTAAAGGAAGAGCAGCCACGACCATGCACCTAGACTGATCTGTAGACAGATACAAAGGAGCCAAAGGAGAGCCAATCACAGCACAGCCTTGTTTGAATTAAAGTGAGCCAGCTTAGCTCATCCAATCAGCACACATCACTCAGATCACAACAAGACCAACTCATCCTCACCATCCATTCCCCTTAAGTTATTTCTATCCATTAGATATAGGTTTATGAGTTTGCAATGATGTAAGCCTATATAAGGATGTGTCTTGGACGTTTTGTAACTCTTAAAGAGTATGGGGGTTTTCCCCATCTCCTTCATAAATATAAAAGTGTGTTCTTGATCAGATTCCCTTAATCTACCCCTTTCTTAGTCTCTAATCTCTTAATCTTTCTAAGTCTCTTTTTTCTGATTCAAGTTCATACTAGTTTCATCAGACCTCTTATTCAACTAGTTCAAGACCTTATTCTTTGCCTTAAATGGCTTCTCATACACATACACAGCCAGAGCTCTCAAATCTCATAAGTGTTCATCCTGGTTTGATTGGAACGACGATGAAGCTGTGCTATTCCCAAACTGGGAAACTGGAATCACCTGATTTGAAAGTGGGATAACTTCTTCATCCCAACTCCTATGAGATTTATTCAACTTCCTGGTGATTCTCCACCACTTTAGGTATCCAAATCAAGCTTCTCACAAAGTGATTCATCCTCGTTTTATTGGAACGACGATGAAGCTGTGCTATTCCCAAACTGGGAAACTGGAATCACCTGATTTGAAAGTGGGATAACTTCTTCTTGCCAACTCCTATGATATTTATTTAACTTCCTGGTGATTCTCCACCACTTTATGTATCCAAATCAAGCTTCTCACAAGTGATTCATCCTGGTTTGATTGGAACGACGAAGAAGCTGTCCTATTCCAAACTGTGAAACTGGAATCACCAGATTTGAAAGTGGGATAACTTCTTCATCCCAACTCCTATGAGATTTATTCAACTTCCTGGTGATTTTCCACCACTTTAGGTATCCAAATCAAGCTTCTCACAAAGTGAGTCATCCTGGTTTGATTGGAACGACGAAGAAGCTGTCTTATCCCAACTGGGAAACTGGAATCACCTGATTTGAAAGTGGGATAACTGTTGAAATGAAGAAGGGAATGACCAGAAGAAGAATCTGGTTCATGATCCAAGTTTTGATATTGTAGAGGAAGTAATCCGGATACTTCAAGATGAGACTAGTTCATACAGACTTGTGAACCAAGTTTTGGTTAGAGTGGAGAAGGAAGAAGCATGGCTGTGTGTGATCCATTGATCTTAGAAATAAAGAAGACAAAGAGAAGAAGAGATACTTGAAAAGATTCAGGTCTGGAAAACCTTGCTACACAAGGCAGTCCGTACAGTCTTGGCTACCAAGTTACCTAGAGTGACTTGGATGGTAAGGCAGGTGAGGAACTCGTCCAGCTTGATCTTCTGAAGCAGATTTGAAGTTAAAATGGAGCATCAGACCGTTGGAGAGAGCTGAGACAAGTTGGGAATTAAATAGAGTAAAAGTCACATGTGCATAAGAGGATGAACCTGTTGTCACTTTCACCCAACCAGCTGTGCCCATATCTCTCTCCTGTCACTCTCTACTCTCTCCTCTGGTCGAGATTCACCTTGGCTGTACCTTCCTGGCTTCATCAGAAACCCTACAATATTATTTGTTTAGTAAAACCTGTTTTTAGTATTTGTTTAATATGTGTGCTTGTCTATTTAAGACAATGCTGTATCTGATTGTAAACTAAGAGAGTAAAACTCTTCTTCACATACTCTGGTTACTAAACTCTCAGATTCTCCTATTCTCTCTATTCTCTTGTCTCTCACGACCTCCATTACTCCCTTATACTCTAGCATACTCAGAAACTCTCCCAAACACTTTATACTCTCTTCACTCTCTCATTACTACTTTCAATTGCTCATCAATCACTCTCTCTGGTTTCATACTGAACCAGAAGCTTATTCTCATCATATTCCTGTTATTTCATCTCAATTCTTTCATGGTATCAGAGCCACAAGCTCTTGAGAACCTATATTGCTTCCGCAAATTATCCCTGTCCAAAATCTCTCTTTAAAAATCTGTTCAAACCTGTTTGTTACATCCTTTTATCCTCTGGTCCCTAGTTTTCCAGGAGGGAAAAGCCTCACCAGAACTCAGATAAAGATAGGAGTATCTCAGTCTCTGGAACTCAAAAGTCTTAGCTCAGTTCAGCAAGCTTCATCCAAATCCAGTCTTTCAAATCCTGTCCCTTTCAAACCAGTAGGAACATCCTATTATCCACTGGTCCAAAAATCTTCAAGATGATGAATATTCAAGCATGGGCGAGTTCAGTGAAGCTCAAAACTCCAAACTACTCTCTCTGGGTCAGAATGATGAAGAAAAACATAGAGGCAAGGTGTTTGGAGCCATACTTCAGATGAAGCTCCATGGAAAATCTGCAAGGTTCTTTGCTCATGTTAATGAGAGACAACCAGAAGCTCAGTCTCTGTCCAACAAATCCTACTCAAGTTGGAAGAGAAGAAAGGTCAGAAGACACCAGCACTGCGGAAGGACTCACTAAGGATAGGTGGTGGATATTCAATCCACATCTGAAACAATGTACTTTCAATAAGCCCCCATGGGCTGGAGAGTCAAGAAACCAGCTCAGGTTTCTTGAGAGTAAGCGGAATCTTCTACTCTAATAAAACACTGTGTGTGCTGGTCGTTGTGTTGTTCTTAGGGTGTTTAGAAACTAGCTTGTTGTTCTTGTCTAGTTTCTACACATGAAAAGACTGTCCAATTGTCATTTTGTCTAAGTATTTGTCTGCCTTAGAATTTTGTTAAGATCTTTAGTGCTATTTTTAATCTCTGTCTCTGAAAAAAAAAAAATTCCATTATATTCTAATCTTGCTGCAATTGTCTAGAAATTGCGTATTGCTTCAAATTGTCAAGAAAAGGTTAGAAATTTCTTTTAAATGTTTGTTTAAACCTGGTGTTAGTTGTGATGTCTATGTTACCTGTTTATGGTTAGTTATGATAATTAGGATTCAGTGTGTGTTGCTTGTGAATAGTTTCAGAAAGTTTTTGTGTCCATTGTGTTCTTTGTTAAGGTGTTTTTGGAGATCAGACTTGGTTGAGAAACCATTTCTGATCTCTTTATTGTCTTTTGATACCTGTCTTTAGTTGTGTGACAGTTATTTAATATGTTATGTGATGACCTTTACACATCAGCACAAGCTCAAAGCTCACACCCTCTTGAGACTGCTCAACCGAACTTTCTCAAATTTATCTTCAATATGGAGTCAACAAAGCCACGGTCCTCTCAGTCCATTCTCAGGGTTCCCTATCTGATCCCCGGCGTGGTTATGGTGAAGTCAAATCAGCACAGAAGAAACAATGAGAAGCCAGTTTCATCTCGATGTTCCTAAAAGCACTCAAATTCAGCCATGCTTCAAGGAAGAGGAAAAGTTCACAGGACGGATGATGTCCAATAGAACCAAGAAACCAGGAGGACAGGAGTGATAAAAATTAATGAGTTTAGTAAGAGTTGCTGTGGAATTATCAAGAACAAAAGAAGAAAAAGATAGCTAGGGTTTTACTAACAGAATCCGAGAGAGACAAGAGAGAGAGGTGATAGAAAAAGGAGGGAGATTTCGAAAACATAAGAGAGAGTGAGGAAGTATATTTTTCCTTGATCCATTTGGTTCTGATTACACATACTTTAATAAGATGCAACAATGAATAAACTAATGGCCAGTTGACATAGAAGAAAGAATAAAACAAAGAGCCTGATCAAGGCAGGTGCGACACAAACAAAGCGAGGTGGAAAGCGACAGCACCAAACGGCTCTCTCTCATTTGAACCACGTTGTCTTCTTCTCAACGGATCCTCTCTTGGCCGACATCTTTTAAATATCTAAGGGAAGTATAACATCCTTCTTGATCACACCATAAGTCTCCTCTTGC
>NW_026015160.1:0-35773 GCF_020379485.1 Brassica napus
CAGCTTCTTCGTCGTTCCAATCAAACCAGGATGAATCACTTTGTAAGAAGCTTGATTTGGATACATAAAGTGGTGGGAGATCACCAGAAGTTGATAAATCTCATAGGAGGGGAAGAAGAAGTTATCCCACTTTCAAATCAGGTGATTCCAGTTTCCCAGTTTGGGAATAGCACAGCTTCTTCGTCGTTCCAATCAAACCAGGATGAATCACTTGTGAGAAGCTTGATTTGGATACATAAAGTGGTGGAGAATCACCAGAAGTTGAATAAATCTCATAGGAGTGGGATGAAGAAGTTATCCCACTTTCAAATCAGGTGCCAGTTTCCCAGTTTGGGAATAGCACTTCTTCGTCGTCCAATCAAACCAGGATGAATCACTTTGTGAGAAGCTTGATTTGGATACATAAAGTGGTGGAGAATCACCAGGAAGTTGAATAAATCTCATAGGAGTTGGGAAAAGAAGTTATCCCACTTTCAAATCAGGTGATTCCAGTTTCCCAGTTTGGGAATAGCACAGCTTCTTCGTCGTTCCAATCAAACCAGGATGAATCACTTTGTGAGAAGCTTGATTTGGATACATAAAGTGGTGGAGAATCACCAGGAAGTTGAATAAATCTCATAGGAGTTGGGATGAAGAAGTTATCCCTTTCAAATCAGGTGATTCCAGTTTCCCAGTTTGGGAATAGCACAGCTTCTTCGTCGTTCCAATCAACCAGGATGAATCACTTTGTAAGAAGCTTGATTTGGATACATAAAGTGGTGGAGAATCACCAGGAAGTTGAATAATCTCATAGGAGTTGGGAAAGAAGTTATCCCACTTTCAAATCAGGTGATTCCAGTTTCCCAGTTTGGGAATAGCACAGCTTCTTCGTCGTTCCAATCAAACCAGGATGAATCACTTTGTGAAAGCTTGATTTGGATACATAAAGTGGTGGAGAATCACCAGGAAGTTGAATAAATCTCATAGGAGTTGGCATGAAGAAGTTATCCCACTTTCAAATCAGGTGATTCCAGTTTCCCAGTTTGGAATAGCACAGCTTCTTCGTCGTTCCAATCAAACCAGGATGAATCACTTTGTGAGAAGCTTGATTTGGATACATAAGTGGTGGAGAATCACCAGGAAGTTGAATAAATCTCATAGGAGTTGGGATGAAGAAGTTATCCCACTTTCAAATCAGGTGATTCCAGTTTCCAGTTTGGGAATAGCACAGCTTCTTCGTCGTTCCAATCAAACCAGGATGAATCACTTTGTAAGAAGCTTGATTTGGATACATAAAGTGGTGGAGAATCACCAGGAAGTTGAATAAATCTCATAGGAGTTGGATGAAGAAGTTATCCCACTTTCAAATCAGGTGATTCCAGTTTCCCAGTTTGGAATAGCACAGCTTCTTTCGTCGTTCCAATCAACCAGGATGAATCACTTTGTAAGAAGCTTGATTTGGATACATAAAGTGGTGGAGAATCACCAGGAAGTTGAATAAATCTCATAGGAGTTGGGATGAAGAAGTTATCCCACTTTCAAATCAGGTGATTCCAGTTTCCCAGTTTGGGAATAGCACAGCTTCTTCGTCGTTCCAATCAAACCAGGATGAATCACTTTGTAAGAAGCTTGATTTGGATACATAAAGTGGTATAGAATCACCAGGAAGTTGAATAAATCTCATAGGAGTTGGGATGAAGAAGTTATCCCACTTTCAAATCAGGTGATTCCAGTTTCCCTATTTGGGAATAGCACAGCTTCTTCGTCGTTCCAATCAAACCAGGATGAATCACTTTGTAAGAAGCTTGATTTGGATACATAAAGTGGTGGAGAATCACCAGGAAGTTGAATAAATCTCATAGGAGTTGGGATGAAGAAGTTATCCCACTTTCAAATCAGGTGAGTCCAGTTTCCCAGTTTGGGAATAGCACAGCTTCTTCGTCGTTCCAATCAAACCAGGATGAATCACTTTGTGAAAGCTTGATTTGGATACATAAAGTGGTGGAGAATCACCAGGAAGTTGAATAAATCTCATAGGAGTTGGCATGAAGAAGTTATCCCACTTTCAATCAGGTGATTCCAGTTTCCCAGTTTGGGATAGCACAGCTTCTTCGTCGTTCCAATCAAACCAGGATGAATCACTTTGTAAGAAGCTTGATTTGGATACATAAGTGGTGGAAATCACCAGGAAGTTGAATAAATCTCATAGGAGTTGGCATGAAGAAGTTATCCCACTTTCAAATCAGGTGATTCCAGTTTCCCAGTTTGGGAATAGCACAGCTTCTTCGTCGTTCCAATCAAACCAGGATGAATCACTTTGTGAGAAGCTTGATTTGGATACATAAAGTGGTGGAGAATCACCAGGAAGTTGAATAAATCTCATAGGAGTTGGGAAGAAGTTATCCCACTTTCAAATCAGGTGATTCCAGTTTCCCAGTTTGGGAATAGCACAGCTTCTTCGTCGTTCCAATCAAACCAGGATGAATCACTTTGTAAGAAGCTTGATTTGGATACATAAAGTGGTGGAGAATCACCAGGAAGTTGAATAAATCTCATAGGAGTTGGGATGAAGAAGTTATCCCACTTTCAAATCAGGTGATTCCAGTTTCCCAGTTTGGGAATAGCACAGCTCTTCGTCGTTCCAATCAAACCAGGATGAATCACTTTGTAAGAAGCTTGATTTGGATACATAAAGTGGTGGAGAATCACCAGGAAGTTGAATAAATCTCATAGGAGTTGGGATGAAGAAGTTATCCCACTTTCAAATCAGGTGATTCCAGTTTCCCAGTTTGGGAATAGCACAGCTTCTTCGTCGTTCCAATCAAACCAGGATGAATCACTTTGTAAGAAGCTTGATTTGGATACATAAAGTGGTGGAGAATCACCAGGAAGTTGAATAAATCTCATAGGAGTTGGGATGAAGAAGTTATCCCACTTTCAAATCAGGTGATTCCAGTTTCCCAGTTTGGGAATAGCACCTTCTTCGTCTTCGTCGTTCCAATCAAACCAGGATGAATCACTTTGTGAGAAGCTTGATTTGGATACATAAAGTGGTGGAGAATCACCAGGAAGTTGAATAAATCTCATAGGAGTTGGCATGAAGTTATCCCACTTTCAAATCAGGTGATTCCAGTTTCCCAGTTTGGGAATAGCACACTTCTTCTTCGTCGTTCCAATCAAACCAGGATGAATCACTTTGTAAGAAGCTTGATTTGGATACATAAAGTGGTGGAGAATCACCAGGAAGTTGAATAATCTCATAGGAGTTGGGATGAAGAAGTTATCCCACTTTCAAATCAGGTGATTCCAGTTTCCCAGTTTGGGAATAGCACAGCTTCTTCGTCGTTCCAATAAAACCAGGATGAATCACTTTGTGAGAAGTTTGATTTGGATACATAAAGTGGTGGAGAATCACCAGGAAGTTGAATAAATCTCATAGGAGTTGGTGAAGAAGTTATCCCACTTTCAAATCAGGTGATTCCAGTTTCCCAGTTTGGGAATAGCACAGCTTCTTCGTCGTTCCAATCAAACCAGGATGAATCACTTTGTAGAAGCTTGATTTGGATACATAAAGTGGTGGAGAATCACCAGGAAGTTGAATAAATCTCATAGGAGTTGGGAAAAGAAGTTATCCCACTTTCAAATCAGGTGATTCCAGTTTCCCAGTTTGGGAATAGCACAGCTTCTTCGTCGTTCCAATCAAACCAGGATGAATCACTTTGTAAGAAGCTTGATTTGGATACATAAAGTGGTGGAGAATCACCAGGAAGTTGAATAAATCTCATAGGAGTTGGGATGAAGAAGTTATCCCACTTTCAATCAGGTGATTCCAGTTTCCCAGTTTGGGAATAGCACTTCTTCGTCGTTCCAATCAAACCAGGATGAATCACTTTGTAAGAAGCTTGATTTGGATACATAAAGTGGTGGAGAATCACCAGGAAGTTGAATAAATCTCATAGGAGTTGGCGATGAAGAAGTTATCCCACTTTCAAATCAGTGATTCCAGTTTCCAGTTTGGGAATAGCACAGCTTCTTCGTCGTTCCAATCAAACCAGGATGAATCACTTTGTGAGAAGCTTGATTTGGATACATAAAGTGGTGGAGAATCACCAGGAAGTTGAATAAATCTCATAGGAGTTGGAATGAAGAAGTTATCCCACTTTCAAATCAGGTGATTCCAGTTTCCCAGTTTGGGAATAGCACAGCTTCTTCGTCGTTCCAATCAAACCAGGATGAATCACTTTGTAAGAAGCTTGATTTGGATACATAAAGTGGTGGAGAATCACCAGGAAGTTGAATAAATCTCATAGGAGTTGGAAGAAGAAGTTATCCCACTTTCAAATCAGGTGATTCCAGTTTCCCAGTTTGGGAATAGCACAGCTTCTTCGTCGTTCCAATCAAACCAGGATGAATCACTTTGTAGAAGCTTGATTTGGATACATAAAGTGGTGGAGAATCACCAGGAAGTTGAATAAATCTCATAGGAGTTGGGATGAAGAAGTTATCCCACTTTCAAATCAGGTGATTCCAGTTTCCCAGTTTGGGAATAGCACAGCTTCTTCGTCGTTCCAATCAAACCAGGATGAATCACTTTGTGAAGAAGCTTGATTTGGATACATAAAGTGGTGGAGAATCACCAGGAAGTTGAATAAATCTCATAGGAGTTGGATGAAGAAGTTATCCCACTTTCAATCAGGTGATTCCAGTTTCCCAGTTTGGGAATAGCACAGCTTCTTCGTCGTTCCAATCAAACCAGGATGAATCACTTTGTAAGAAGCTTGATTTGGATACATAAAGTGGTGGAGAATCACCAGGAAGTTGAATAAATCTCATAGGAGTTGGGATGAAGAAGTTATCCCACTTTCAAATCAGGTGATTCCAGTTTCCCAGTTTGGGATAGCACAGCTTCTTCTTCGTCGTTCCAATCAAACCAGGATGAATCACTTTGTAAGAAGCTTGATTTGGATACATAAAGTGGTGGAGAATCACCAGGAAGTTGAATAAATCTCATAGGAGTTGGATGAAGAAGTTATCCCACTTTCAAATCAGGTGATTCCAGTTCCCAGTTTGGGAACACAGCTTCTTTCGTCGTTCCAATCAAACCAGGATGAATCACTTTGTAAGAAGCTTGATTTGGATACATAAAGTGGTGGAGAATCACCAAAGTTGAATAAATCTCATAGGAGTTGGGATAAGAAGTTATCCCTTTCAAATCAGGTGATTCCAGTTTCCCAGTTTGGGAATAGCACAGCTTCTTCGTCGTTCCAATCAAACCAGGATGAATCATTTTGTAAGAAGCTTGATTTGGATACATAAGTGGTGAAATCACCAGGAGTTGAATAAATCTCATAGGAGTGGGAAGAGAAAACTTTCTTTTTATTTCCAACTCCATGAGATTTTATTCACTTCCTGGTGATTCTCCCCACTTAAGGTATCCAAATCAAGCTTCTCACAAAAAATTGATTCATCCTGGTTTGATTGGAACGACAAAGAAGCTGTGCTATTCCCAAACTGGGGAACTGGAATCACCTGATTTGAAAGTGGGATAACTTCTTCTTCCCAACTCCTATGATTTTATTCAACTTCCGGTGATTCTCCACCACTTTATGTATCCAAATCAAGCTTCTTACAAAATGATTCATCCTGGTTTGATTGGAACGACGAAGAAGCTGTGTATTCCCAAACTGGAAACTGGAATCACCTGATTTGAAAGTGGGATAACTTCTTCATCCCAATCCTATGAGATTTTTTCAACTTCCTGGTGATCTCCACCACTTTATGTATCCAAATCAAGCTTCTTACAAAGAGATTCATCTGGTTGATTGGAACGACGAAGAAGCTGTGCTATTCCCAAACTGGAAACTGGAATCACCTGATTTGAAAGTGGGATAACTTCTTCATCCCACTCCTATGAGATTTATTCAACTTCCTGGTGATTCTCCACCACTTTATGTATCCAAATCAAGCTTCTTACAAAGAGATTCATCCTGGTTTGATTGGAACGACGAAGAAGCTGTGCTATTCCCAAACTGGAAACTGGAATCACCTGATTTAAAGTGGGATAACTTCTTCATCCCAACTCCTATGAGATTTATTCAACTTCCTGGTGATTCTCCACCACTTTATGTATCCAAATCAAGCTTCTTCACAAGTGATTCATCCTGGTTTGATTGGAACGAAAGAAGCTGTGCTATTCCCAAACTGGGAAACTGGAATCACCTGATTTGAAAGTGGGATAACTTCTTCATCCCAACTCCTATGAGATTTATTCAACTTCCTGGTGATTCTCCACCACTTTATGTATCAAATCAAGCTTCTTACAGTGATTCATCCTGGTTTGATTGGAACGACGAAGAAGCTGTGCTATTCCCAAACTGGGAAACTTGAATCACCTGATTTGAAAGTGGGATAACTTCTTCATCCCAACTCCTATGAGATTTATTCAACTTCCTGGTGATTCTCCACCACTTTATGTATCCAAATCAAGCTTCTTACAAAAGGATTCATCCTGGTTTGATTGGAACGACGAAGAAGCTGTGCTATTCCCAAACTGGGAAACTGGAATCACCTGATTTGAAAGTGGGATAACTTCTTCATCCCAACTCCTATGAGATTTATTCAACTTCCTGGTGATTCTCCACCACTTTATGTATCCAAATCAAGCTTCTCAAAGTGATTCATCCTGGTTTGATTGGAACGACGAAGAAGCTGTGCTATTCCCAAACTGGGAAACTGGAATCACCTGATTTGAAAGTGGGATAACTTCTTCCCAACTCCTATGAGATTTATTCAACTTCCTGGTGATTCTCCACCACTTTATGTATCCAAATCAAGCTTCTTACAAAGTGATTCATCCTGGTTTGATTGGAACGACGAAGAAGCTGTGCTATTCCCAAACTGGGAAACTGGAATCACCTGATTTGAAAGTGGGATAACTTCTTCATCCAACTCCTATGAGATTTATTCAACTTCCTGGTGATTCTCCACCACTTTATGTATCCAAATCAAGCTTCTTACAAAGTGATTCATCCTGGTTTGATTGGAACGACAAGAAGCTGTGCTATTCCCAAACTGGGAAACTGGAATCACCTGATTTGAAAGTGGGATAACTTCTTCATCCCAACTCCTATGAGATTTATTCAACTTCCTGGTGATTCTCCACCACTTTATGTTTCCAAATCAAGCTTCTTACAAGTGATTCATCCTGGTTTGATTGGAACGACGAAGAAGCTGTGCTATTCCCAAACTGGGAAACTGGAATCACCTGATTTGAAAGTGGGATAACTTCTTCATTCCCAACTCCTATGAGATTTATTCAACTTCCTGGTGATTCTCCACCACTTTATGTATCCAAATCAAGCTTCTCACAAAGTGATTCATCCTGGTTTGATTGGAACGACGAAGAAGCTGTGCTATTCCCAAACTGGGAACTGGAATCACCTGATTTGAAAGTGGGATAACTTCTTCATCCCAACTCCTATGAGATTTATTCAACTTCCTGGTGATTCTCCACCACTTTATGTTTCCAAATCAAGCTTCTTACAAAGTGATTCATCCTGGTTTGATTGGAACGACGAAGAAGCTGTGCTATTCCAAACTGGGAAACTGGAATCACCTGATTTGAAAGTGGGATAACTTCTTCATCCCAACTCCTATGAGATTTATTCAACTTCCTGGTGATTCATCCACCACTTTATGTATCCAAATCAAGCTTCTCACAAAGTGATTCATCCTGGTTTGATTGGAACGACGGAAGCTGTGCTATTCCCAAACTGGGAAACTGGAATCACCTGATTTGAAAGTGGGATAACTTCTTCTTCCCAACTCCTATGAGATTTATTCAACTTCCTGGTGATTCTCCACCACTTTATGTATCCAAATCAAGCTTCTTACAAAGAGATTCATCCTGGTTTGATTGGAACGACGAAGAAGCTGTGCTATTCCCAAACTGGGAAACTGGAATCACCTGATTTGAAAGTGGGATAACTTCTTCATCCCAACTCCTATGAGATTTATTCAACTTCCTGGTGATTCTCCACCACTTTATGTATCCAAATCAAGCTTCTCACAAAGTGATTCATCCTGGTTTGATTGGAACGACGAAGAAGCTGCTATTCCCAAACTGGGAAACTGGAATCACCTGATTTGAAAGTGGGATAACTTCTTCATGCCAACTCCTATGAGATTTATTCAACTTCCTGGTGATTCTCCACCACTTTATGTCCAAATCAAGCTTCTCACAAAGTGATTCATCCTGGTTTGATTGGAACGACGAAGAAGCTGTGCTATTCCCAAACTGGGAAACTGGAATCACCTGATTTGAAAGTGGGATAACTTCTTCGCCAACTCCTATGAGATTTATTCAACTTCCTGGTGATTCTCCACCACTTTATGTATCCAAATCAAGCTTCTCACAAAGTGATTCATCCTGGTTTGATTGGAACGACGAAGAAGCTGTGCTATTCCCAAACTGGGAAACTGGAATCACCTGATTTGAAAGTGGGATAACTTCTTCTTGCCAACTCCTATGAGATTTATTCAACTTCCTGGTGATTCTCCACCACTTTATGTATCCAAATCAAGCTTCTTACAAAGTGATTCATCCTGGTTTGATTGGAACGACGAAGAAGCTGTGCTATTCCCAAACTGGGAAACTGGAATCACCTGATTTGAAAGTGGGATAACTTCTTCATCCCAACTCCTATGAGATTTATTCAACTTCCTGGTGATTCTCCACCACTTTATGTATCCAAATCAAGCTTCTCACAAAGTGATTCATCCTGGTTTGATTGGAACGACGAAGAAGCTGTGCTATTCCCAAACTGGGAAACTGGAATCACCTGATTTGAAAGTGGGATAACTTCTTCATCCCAACTCCTATGAGATTTATTCAACTTCCTGGTGATTCTCCACCACTTTATGTATCCAAATCAAGCTTCTTACAAAGATTCATCCTGGTTTGATTGGAACGACGAAGAAGCTGTGCTATTCCCAAACTGGGAAACTGGAATCACCTGATTTGAAAGTGGGATAACTTCTTCATCCAAACTCCTATGAGATTTATTCAACTTCCTGGTGATTCTCCCCACTTTATGTATCCAAATCAAGCTTCTACAAAAGATTCATCCTGGTTTGATTGGAACGACGAAGAAGCTGTGCTATTCCCAAACTGGGAAACTGGAATCACCTGATTTGAAAGTGGGATAACTTCTTCATCCCAACTCCTATGAGATTTATTCAACTTCCTGGTGATTCTCCACCACTTTATGTATCCAAATCAAGCTTCTTACAAAGTGATTCATCCTGGTTTGATTGGAACGACGAAGAAGCTGTGCTATTCCCAAACTGGGAAACTGGAATCACCTGATTTGAAAGTGGGATAACTTCTTCATCCAACTCCTATGAGATTTATTCAACTTCCTGGTGATTCTCCACCACTTTATGTATCCAAATCAAGCTTCTTACAAAGTGATTCATCCTGGTTTGATTGGAACGACGAAGAAGCTGTGCTATTCCCAAACTGGGAAACTGGAATCACCTGATTTGAAAGTGGGATAACTTCTTCATCCCAACTCCTATGAGATTTATTCAACTTCCTGGTGATTCTCCACCACTTTATGTATCCAAATCAAGCTTCTCACAAAGTGATTCATCCTGGTTTGATTGGAACGACGAAGAAGCTGTGCTATTCCCAAACTGGGAAACTGGAATCACCTGATTTGAAAGTGGGATAACTTCTTCATGCCAACTCCTATGAGATTTATTCAACTTCCTGGTGATTCTCCACCACTTTATGTATCCAAATCAAGCTTCACAAAGTGATTCATCCTGGTTTGATTGGAACGAAAGAAGCTGTGCTATTCCCAAACTGGGAAACTGGAATCACCTGATTTGAAAGTGGGATAACTTCTTCATCCAACTCCTATGAGATTTATTCAACTTCCTGGTGATTCTCCACCACTTTATGTATCCAAATCAAGCTTCTTACAAAGTGATTCATCCTGGTTTGATTGGAACGACGAAGAAGCTGTGCTATTCCCAAACTGGGAAACTGGAATCACCTGATTTGAAAGTGGGATAACTTCTTCATCCCAACTCCTATGAGATTTATTCAACTTCCTGGTGATTCTCCACCACTTTATGTATCCAAATCAAGCTTCTCACAAAGTGATTCATCCTGGTTTGATTGGAACGACGAAGAAGCTGTGCTATTCCCAAACTGGGAAACTGGAATCACCTGATTTGAAAGTGGGATAACTTCTTCTTCCCAACTCCTATGAGATTTATTCAACTTCCTGGTGATTCTCCACCACTTTATGTATCCTGGTTTGATTGGAACGACGAAGAAGCTGTGCTATTCCCAAACTGGGAAACTGGAATCACCTGATTTGAAAGTGGGATAACTTCTTCATCCCAACTCCTATGAGATTTATTCAACTTCCTGGTGATTCTCCACCACTTTATGTATCCAAATCAAGCTTCTCACAAAGTGATTCATCCTGGTTTGATTGGAACGACGAAGAAGCTGTGCTATTCCCAAACTGGGAAACTGGAATCACCTGATTTGAAAGTGGGATAACTTCTTCATCCCAACTCCTATGAGATTTATTCAACTTCCTGGTGATTCTCCACCACTTTATGTATCAAATCAAGCTTCTTACAAAGATTCATCCTGGTTTGATTGGAACGACGAAGAAGCTGTGCTATTCCCAAACTGGGAAACTGGAATCACCTGATTTGAAAGTGGGATAACTTCTTCTCCCAACTCCTATGAGATTTATTCAACTTCCTGGTGATTCTCCACCACTTTATGTATCCAAATCAAGCTTCTCACAAAGTGATTCATCCTGGTTTGATTGGAACGACGAAGAAGCTGTGCTATTCCCAAACTGGGAAACTGGAATCACCTGATTTGAAAGTGGGATAACTTCTTCTTCCCAACTCCTATGAGATTTATTCAACTTCCTGGTGATTCTCCACCACTTTATGTATCCAAATCAAGCTTCTCACAAAGTGATTCATCCTGGTTTGATTGGAACGACGAAGAAGCTGTGCTATTCCCAAACTGGGAAACTGGAATCACCTGATTTGAAAGTGGGATAACTTCTTCATCCCAACTCCTATGAGATTTATTCAACTTCCTGGTGATTCTCCACCACTTTATGTATCCAAATCAAGCTTCTCACAAAGTGATTCATCCTGGTTTGATTGGAACGACGAAGAAGCTGTGCTATTCCCAAACTGGGAAACTGGAATCACCTGATTTGAAAGTGGGATAACTTCTTCTTCCCAACTCCTATGAGATTTATTCAACTTCCTGGTGATTCTCCACCACTTTATGTATCCAAATCAAGCTTCTTACAAAGTGATTCATCCTGGTTTGATTGGAACGACGAAAAGCTGTGCTATTCCCAAACTGGGAAACTGGAATCACCTGATTTGAAAGTGGGATAACTTCTTCTTCCCAACTCCTATGAGATTTATTCAACTTCCTGGTGATTCTCCACCACTTTATGTATCCAAATCAAGCTTCTCACAAAGTGATTCATCCTGGTTTGATTGGAACGACGAAGAAGCTGTGCTATTCCCAAACTGGGAAACTGGAATCACCTGATTTGAAAGTGGGATAACTTCTTCTTCCCAACTCCTATGAGATTTATTCAACTTCCTGGTGATTCTCCACCACTTTATGTATCCAAATCAAGCTTCTCACAAAGAGATTCATCCTGGTTTGATTGGAACGACGAAGAAGCTGTGCTATTCCCAAACTGGGAAACTGGAATCACCTGATTTGAAAGTGGGATAACTTCTTCTCCCAACTCCTATGAGATTATTCAACTTCCTGGTGATTCTCCACCACTTTATGTATCCAAATCAAGCTTCTCACAAAGTGATTCATCCTGGTTTGATTGGAACGACGAAGAAGCTGTGCTATTCCCAAACTGGGAAACTGGAATCACCTGATTTGAAAGTGGGATAACTTCTTCTTCCCAACTCCTATGAGATTTATTCAACTTCCTGGTGATTCTCCACCACTTTATGTATCAAATCAAGCTTCTTACAAAGTGATTCATCCTGGTTTCATTGGAACGACGAAGAAGCTGTGCTATTCCCAAACTGGGAAACTGGAATCACCTGATTTGAAAGTGGGATAACTTCTTCATCCCAACTCCTATGAGATTTATTCAACTTCCTGGTGATTCTCCACCACTTTATGTATCCAAATCAAGCTTCTCACAAAGTGATTCATCCTGGTTTGATTGGAACGACGAAGAAGCTGTGCTATTCCCAAACTGGGAAACTGGAATCACCTGATTTGAAAGTGGGATAACTTCTTCTTCCAACTCCTATGAGATTTATTCAACTTCCTGGTGATTCTCCACCACTTTATGTATCCAAATCAAGCTTCTTACAAAGTGATTCATCCTGGTTTGATTGGAACGACGAAGAATGTGCTATTCCCAAACTGGGAAACTGGAATCACCTGATTTGAAAGTGGGATAACTTCTTCATCCAACTCCTATGAGATTTATTCAACTTCCTGGTGATTCTCCACCACTTTATGTATCCAAATCAAGCTTCTCACAAAGTGATTCATCCTGGTTTGATTGGAACGACGAAGAAGCTGTGCTATTCCCAAACTGGGAAACTGGAATCACCTGATTTGAAAGTGGGATAACTTCTTCATGCCAACTCCTATGAGATTTATTCAACTTCCTGGTGATTCTCCACCACTTTATGTATCCAAATCAAGCTTCTCACAAAGTGATTCATCCTGGTTTGATTGGAACGACGAAGAAGCTGTGCTATTCCCAAACTGGGAAACTGGAATCACCTGATTTGAAAGTGGGATAACTTCTTTCCCAACTCCTATGAGATTTATTCAACTTCCTGGTGATTCTCCACCACTTTATGTATCCAAATCAAGCTTCTCACAAAGTGATTCATCCTGGTTTGATTGGAACGACGAAGAAGCTGTGCTATTCCCAAACTGGGAAACTGGAATCACCTGATTTGAAAGTGGGATAACTTCTTCTTGCCAACTCCTATGAGATTTATTCAACTTCCTGGTGATTCTCCACCACTTTATGTATCCAAATCAAGCTTCTTACAAAGTGATTCATCCTGGTTTGATTGGAACGACGAAGAAGCTGTGCTATTCCCAAACTGGGAAACTGGAATCACCTGATTTGAAAGTGGGATAACTTCTTCTTCCCAACTCCTATGAGATTTATTCAACTTCCTGGTGATTCTCCACCACTTTATGTATCCAAATCAAGCTTCTCACAAAGTGATTCATCCTGGTTTGATTGGAACGACGAAGAAGCTGTGCTATTCCCAAACTGGGAAACTGGAATCACCTGATTTGAAAGTGGGATAACTTCTTCTTCCCAACTCCTATGAGATTTATTCAACTTCCTGGTGATTCTCCACCACTTTATGTATCCAAATCAAGCTTCTTACAAAGTGATTCATCCTGGTTTGATTGGAACGACGAAGAAGCTGTGCTATTCCCAAACTGGGAAACTGGAATCACCTGATTTGAAAGTGGGATAACTTCTTCATCCAAACTCCTATGAGATTTATTCAACTTCCTGGTGATTCTCCACCACTTTATGTATCCAAATCAAGCTTCTTACAAAGTGATTCATCCTGGTTTGATTGGAACGACGAAGAAGCTGTGCTATTCCCAAACTGGGAAACTGGAATCACCTGATTTGAAAGTGGGATAACTTCTTCATCCCAACTCCTATGAGATTTATTCAACTTCCTGGTGATTCTCCACCACTTTATGTATCCAAATCAAGCTTCTCACAAAGTGATTCATCCTGGTTTGATTGGAACGACGAAGAAGCTGTGCTATTCCCAAACTGGGAAACTGGAATCACCTGATTTGAAAGTGGGATAACTTCTTCATCCCAACTCCTATGAGATTTATTCAACTTCCTGGTGATTCTCCACCACTTTATGTATCCAAATCAAGCTTCTACAAAGTGATTCATCCTGGTTTGATTGGAACGACGAAGAAGCTGTGCTATTCCCAAACTGGGAAACTGGAATCACCTGATTTGAAAGTGGGATAACTTCTTCATCCCAACTCCTATGAGATTTATTCAACTTCCTGGTGATTCTCCACCACTTTATGTATCCAAATCAAGCTTCTCACAAAGTGATTCATCCTGGTTTGATTGGAACGACGAAGAAGCTGTGCTATTCCCAAACTGGGAAACTGGAATCACCTGATTTGAAAGTGGGATAACTTCTTCATGCCAACTCCTATGAGATTTATTCAACTTCCTGGTGATTCTCCACCACTTTATGTATCCAAATCAAGCTTCTCACAAAGTGATTCATCCTGGTTTGATTGGAACGACGAAGAAGCTGTGCTATTCCCAAACTGGGAAACTGGAATCACCTGATTTGAAAGTGGGATAACTTCTTTTCCCAACTCCTATGAGATTTATTCAACTTCCTGGTGATTCTCCACCACTTTATGTATCCAAATCAAGCTTCTCACAAGTGATTCATCCTGGTTTGATTGGAACGACGAAGAAGCTGTGCTATTCCCAAACTGGGAAACTGGAATCACCTGATTTGAAAGTGGGATAACTTCTTCTTCCCAACTCCTATGAGATTTATTCAACTTCCTGGTGATTCTCCACCACTTTATGTATCCAAATCAAGCTTCTCACAAAGTGATTCATCCTGGTTTGATTGGAACGACGAAGAAGCTGTGCTATTCCCAAACTGGGAAACTGGAATCACCTGATTTGAAAGTGGGATAACTTCTTCTTCCCAACTCCTATGAGATTTATTCAACTTCCTGGTGATTCTCCACCACTTTATGTATCCAAATCAAGCTTCTTACAAAGTGATTCATCCTGGTTTGATTGGAACGACGAAGAAGCTGTGCTATTCCCAAACTGGGAAACTGGAATCACCTGATTTGAAAGTGGGATAACTTCTTCATCCCAACTCCTATGAGATTTATTCAACTTCCTGGTGATTCTCCACCACTTTATGTATCCAAATCAAGCTTCTCACAAAGTGATTCATCCTGGTTTGATTGGAACGACGAAGAAGCTGTGCTATTCCCAAACTGGGAAACTGGAATCACCTGATTTGAAAGTGGGATAACTTCTTCTTCCCAACTCCTATGAGATTTATTCAACTTCCTGGTGATTCTCCACCACTTTATGTATCCAAATCAAGCTTCTTACAAAGTGATTCATCCTGGTTTGATTGGAACGACGAAGAAGCTGTGCTATTCCCAAACTGGGAAACTGGAATCACCTGATTTGAAAGTGGGATAACTTCTTCATCCCAACTCCTATGAGATTTATTCAACTTCCTGGTGATTCTCCACCACTTTATGTATCCAAATCAAGCTTCTCACAAAGTGATTCATCCTGGTTTGATTGGAACGACGAAGAAGCTGTGCTATTCCCAAACTGGGAAACTGGAATCACCTGATTTGAAAGTGGGATAACTTCTTCTTCCCAACTCCTATGAGATTTATTCAACTTCCTGGTGATTCTCCACCACTTTATGTATCCAAATCAAGCTTCTCACAAAGTGATTCATCCTGGTTTGATTGGAACGACGAAGAAGCTGTGCTATTCCCAAACTGGGAAACTGGAATCACCTGATTTGAAAGTGGGATAACTTCTTCATTCCAACTCCTATGAGATTTATTCAACTTCCTGGTGATTCTCCACCACTTTATGTATCCAAATCAAGCTTCTCACAAAGTGATTCATCCTGGTTTGATTGGAACGACGAAGAAGCTGTGCTATTCCCAAACTGGGAAACTGGAATCACCTGATTTGAAAGTGGGATAACTTCTTCATCCCAACTCCTATGAGATTTATTCAACTTCCTGGTGATTCTCCACCACTTTATGTATCCAAATCAAGCTTCTCACAAAGTGATTCATCCTGGTTTGATTGGAACGACGAAGAAGCTGTGCTATTCCCAAACTGGGAAACTGGAATCACCTGATTTGAAAGTGGGATAACTTCTTCTTCCCAACTCCTATGAGATTTATTCAACTTCCTGGTGATTCTCCACCACTTTATGTATCCAAATCAAGCTTCTTACAAAAGATTCATCCTGGTTTGATTGGAACGACGAAGAAGCTGTGCTATTCCCAAACTGGGAAACTGGAATCACCTGATTTGAAAGTGGGATAACTTCTTCTTCCCAACTCCTATGAGATTTATTCAACTTCCTGGTGATTCTCCACCACTTTATGTATCCAAATCAAGCTTCTCACAAAGTGATTCATCCTGGTTTGATTGGAACGACGAAGAAGCTGTGCTATTCCCAAACTGGGAAACTGGAATCACCTGATTTGAAAGTGGGATAACTTCTTTTCCCAACTCCTATGAGATTTATTCAACTTCCTGGTGATTCTCCACCACTTTATGTATCCAAATCAAGCTTCTCACAAAGTGATTCATCCTGGTTTGATTGGAACGACGAAGAAGCTGTGCTATTCCCAAACTGGGAAACTGGAATCACCTGATTTGAAAGTGGGATAACTTCTTCTTCCCAACTCCTATGAGATTTATTCAACTTCCTGGTGATTCTCCACCACTTTATGTATCCAAATCAAGCTTCTCACAAAGTGATTCATCCTGGTTTGATTGGAACGACGAAGAAGCTGTGCTATTCCCAAACTGGGAAACTGGAATCACCTGATTTGAAAGTGGGATAACTTCTTCTTCCCAACTCCTATGAGATTTATTCAACTTCCTGGTGATTCTCCACCACTTTATGTATCCAAATCAAGCTTCTTACAAAGTGATTCATCCTGGTTTGATTGGAACGACGAAGAAGCTGTGCTATTCCCAAACTGGGAAACTGGAATCACCTGATTTGAAAGTGGGATAACTTCTTCATCCCAACTCCTATGAGATTTATTCAACTTCCTGGTGATTCTCCACCACTTTATGTATCCAAATCAAGCTTCTCACAAAGTGATTCATCCTGGTTTGATTGGAACGACGAAGAAGCTGTGCTATTCCCAAACTGGGAAACTGGAATCACCTGATTTGAAAGTGGGATAACTTCTTCTTCCCAACTCCTATGAGATTTATTCAACTTCCTGGTGATTCTCCACCACTTTATGTATCCAAATCAAGCTTCTTACAAAGTGATTCATCCTGGTTTGATTGGAACGACGAAGAAGCTGTGCTATTCCCAAACTGGGAAACTGGAATCACCTGATTTGAAAGTGGGATAACTTCTTCTCCCAACTCCTATGAGATTTATTCAACTTCCTGGTGATTCTCCACCACTTTATGTATCCAAATCAAGCTTCTCACAAAGTGATTCATCCTGGTTTGATTGGAACGACGAAGAAGCTGTGCTATTCCCAAACTGGGAAACTGGAATCACCTGATTTGAAAGTGGGATAACTTCTTCATCCCAACTCCTATGAGATTTATTCAACTTCCTGGTGATTCTCCACCACTTTATGTATCCAAATCAAGCTTCTCACAAAGTGATTCATCCTGGTTTGATTGGAACGACGAAGAAGCTGTGCTATTCCCAAACTGGGAAACTGGAATCACCTGATTTGAAAGTGGGATAACTTCTTCTTCCCAACTCCTATGAGATTTATTCAACTTCCTGGTGATTCTCCACCACTTTATGTATCCAAATCAAGCTTCTTACAAAGTGATTCATCCTGGTTTGATTGGAACGACGAAGAAGCTGTGCTATTCCCAAACTGGGAAACTGGAATCACCTGATTTGAAAGTGGGATAACTTCTTCATCCCAACTCCTATGAGATTTATTCAACTTCCTGGTGATTCTCCACCACTTTATGTATCCAAATCAAGCTTCTCACAAAGTGATTCATCCTGGTTTGATTGGAACGACGAAGAAGCTGTGCTATTCCCAAACTGGGAAACTGGAATCACCTGATTTGAAAGTGGGATAACTTCTTTTCCCCAACTCCTATGAGATTTATTCAACTTCCTGGTGATTCTCCACCACTTTATGTATCCAAATCAAGCTTCTCACAAAGTGATTCATCCTGGTTTGATTGGAACGACGAAGAAGCTGTGCTATTCCCAAACTGGGAAACTGGAATCACCTGATTTGAAAGTGGGATAACTTCTTCTTCCCAACTCCTATGAGATTTATTCAACTTCCTGGTGATTCTCCACCACTTTATGTATCCAAATCAAGCTTCTCACAAAGTGATTCATCCTGGTTTGATTGGAACGACGAAGAAGCTGTGCTATTCCCAAACTGGGAAACTGGAATCACCTGATTTGAAAGTGGGATAACTTCTTCATTCCCAACTCCTATGAGATTTATTCAACTTCCTGGTGATTCTCCACCACTTTATGTATCCAAATCAAGCTTCTCACAAAGTGATTCATCCTGGTTTGATTGGAACGACGAAGAAGCTGTGCTATTCCCAAACTGGGAAACTGGAATCACCTGATTTGAAAGTGGGATAACTTCTTCTTCCCAACTCCTATGAGATTTATTCAACTTCCTGGTGATTCTCCACCACTTTATGTATCCAAATCAAGCTTCTTACAAAGTGATTCATCCTGGTTTGATTGGAACGACGAAGAAGCTGTGCTATTCCCAAACTGGGAAACTGGAATCACCTGATTTGAAAGTGGGATAACTTCTTCATCCCAACTCCTATGAGATTTATTCAACTTCCTGGTGATTCTCCACCACTTTATGTATCCAAATCAAGCTTCTCACAAAGTGATTCATCCTGGTTTGATTGGAACGACGAAGAAGCTGTGCTATTCCCAAACTGGGAAACTGGAATCACCTGATTTGAAAGTGGGATAACTTCTTCATCCCAACTCCTATGAGATTTATTCAACTTCCTGGTGATTCTCCACCACTTTATGTATCCAAATCAAGCTTCTTACAAAGTGATTCATCCTGGTTTGATTGGAACGACGAAGAAGCTGTGCTATTCCCAAACTGGGAAACTGGAATCACCTGATTTGAAAGTGGGATAACTTCTTCTTCCCAACTCCTATGAGATTTATTCAACTTCCTGGTGATTCTCCACCACTTTATGTATCCAAATCAAGCTTCTCACAAAGTGATTCATCCTGGTTTGATTGGAACGACGAAGAAGCTGTGCTATTCCCAAACTGGGAAACTGGAATCACCTGATTTGAAAGTGGGATAACTTCTTCATCCCAACTCCTATGAGATTTATTCAACTTCCTGGTGATTCTCCACCACTTTATGTATCCAAATCAAGCTTCTCACAAAGTGATTCATCCTGGTTTGATTGGAACGACGAAGAAGCTGTGCTATTCCCAAACTGGGAAACTGGAATCACCTGATTTGAAAGTGGGATAACTTCTTCATCCCAACTCCTATGAGATTTATTCAACTTCCTGGTGATTCTCCACCACTTTATGTATCCAAATCAAGCTTCTCACAAAGTGATTCATCCTGGTTTGATTGGAACGACGAAGAAGCTGTGCTATTCCCAAACTGGGAAACTGGAATCACCTGATTTGAAAGTGGGATAACTTCTTCTTCCCAACTCCTATGAGATTTATTCAACTTCCTGGTGATTCTCCACCACTTTATGTATCCAAATCAAGCTTCTTACAAAGTGATTCATCCTGGTTTGATTGGAACGACGAAGAAGCTGTGCTATTCCCAAACTGGGAAACTGGAATCACCTGATTTGAAAGTGGGATAACTTCTTCTTCCCAACTCCTATGAGATTTATTCAACTTCCTGGTGATTCTCCACCACTTTATGTATCCAAATCAAGCTTCTCACAAAGTGATTCATCCTGGTTTGATTGGAACGACGAAGAAGCTGTGCTATTCCCAAACTGGGAAACTGGAATCACCTGATTTGAAAGTGGGATACTTCTTCATCCCAACTCCTATGAGATTTATTCAACTTCCTGGTGATTCTCCACCACTTTATGTATCCAAATCAAGCTTCTCACAAAGTGATTCATCCTGGTTTGATTGGAACGACGAAGAAGCTGTGCTATTCCCAAACTGGGAAACTGGAATCACCTGATTTGAAAGTGAGATAACTTCTTCTTGCCAACTCCTATGAGATTTATTCAACTTCCTGGTGATTCTCCACCACTTTATGTATCCAAATCAAGCTTCTCACAAAGTGATTCATCCTGGTTTGATTGGAACGACGAAGAAGCTGTGCTATTCCCAAACTGGGAAACTGGAATCACCTGATTTGAAAGTGGGATAACTTCTTCATCCCAACTCCTATGAGATTTATTCAACTTCCTGGTGATTCTCCACCACTTTATGTATCCAAATCAAGCTTCTCACAAAGTGATTCATCCTGGTTTGATTGGAACGACGAAGAAGCTGTGCTATTCCCAAACTGGGAAACTGGAATCACCTGATTTGAAAGTGGGATAACTTCTTCATCCCAACTCCTATGAGATTTATTCAACTTCCTGGTGATTCTCCACCACTTTATGTATCCAAATCAAGCTTCTCACAAAGTGATTCATCCTGGTTTGATTGGAACGACGAAGAAGCTGTGCTATTCCCAAACTGGGAAACTGGAATCACCTGATTTGAAAGTGGGATAACTTCTTTTCCCAACTCCTATGAGATTTATTCAACTTCCTGGTGATTCTCCACCACTTTATGTATCCAAATCAAGCTTCTCACAAAGTGATTCATCCTGGTTTGATTGGAACGACGAAGAAGCTGTGCTATTCCCAAACTGGGAAACTGGAATCACCTGATTTGAAAGTGGGATAACTTCTTCTTCCCAACTCCTATGAGATTTATTCAACTTCCTGGTGATTCTCCACCACTTTATGTATCCAAATCAAGCTTCTCACAAAGTGATTCATCCTGGTTTGATTGGAACGACGAAGAAGCTGTGCTATTCCCAAACTGGGAAACTGGAATCACCTGATTTGAAAGTGGGATAACTTCTTCATCCCAACTCCTATGAGATTTATTCAACTTCCTGGTGATTCTCCACCACTTTATGTATCCAAATCAAGCTTCTCACAAAGTGATTCATCCTGGTTTGATTGGAACGACGAAGAAGCTGTGCTATTCCCAAACTGGGAAACTGGAATCACCTGATTTGAAAGTGGGATAACTTCTTCTTCCCAACTCCTATGAGATTTATTCAACTTCCTGGTGATTCTCCACCACTTTATGTATCCAAATCAAGCTTCTCACAAAGTGATTCATCCTGGTTTGATTGGAACGACGAAGAAGCTGTGCTATTCCCAAACTGGGAAACTGGAATCACCTGATTTGAAAGTGGGATAACTTCTTCTTCCCAACTCCTATGAGATTTATTCAACTTCCTGGTGATTCTCCACCACTTTATGTATCCAAATCAAGCTTCTTACAAAGTGATTCATCCTGGTTTGATTGGAACGACGAAGAAGCTGTGCTATTCCCAAACTGGGAAACTGGAATCACCTGATTTGAAAGTGGGATAACTTCTTCATCCCAACTCCTATGAGATTTATTCAACTTCCTGGTGATTCTCCACCACTTTATGTATCCAAATCAAGCTTCTCACAAAGTGATTCATCCTGGTTTGATTGGAACGACGAAGAAGCTGTGCTATTCCCAAACTGGGAAACTGGAATCACCTGATTTGAAAGTGGGATAACTTCTTCATCCAACTCCTATGAGATTTATTCAACTTCCTGGTGATTCTCCACCACTTTATGTATCCAAATCAAGCTTCTCACAAAGTGATTCATCCTGGTTTGATTGGAACGACGAAGAAGCTGTGCTATTCCCAAACTGGGAAACTGGAATCACCTGATTTGAAAGTGGGATAACTTCTTCTTCCCAACTCCTATGAGATTTATTCAACTTCCTGGTGATTCTCCACCACTTTATGTATCCAAATCAAGCTTCTCACAAAGTGATTCATCCTGGTTTGATTGGAACGACGAAGAAGCTGTGCTATTCCCAAACTGGGAAACTGGAATCACCTGATTTGAAAGTGGGATAACTTCTTCATCCCAACTCCTATGAGATTTATTCAACTTCCTGGTGATTCTCCACCACTTTATGTATCCAAATCAAGCTTCTCACAAAGTGATTCATCCTGGTTTGATTGGAACGACGAAGAAGCTGTGCTATTCCCAAACTGGGAAACTGGAATCACCTGATTTGAAAGTGGGATAACTTCTTCATCCCAACTCCTATGAGATTTATTCAACTTCCTGGTGATTCTCCACCACTTTATGTATCCAAATCAAGCTTCTCACAAAGTGATTCATCCTGGTTTGATTGGAACGACGAAGAAGCTGTGCTATTCCCAAACTGGGAAACTGGAATCACCTGATTTGAAAGTGGGATAACTTCTTCTTCCCAACTCCTATGAGATTTATTCAACTTCCTGGTGATTCTCCACCACTTTATGTATCCAAATCAAGCTTCTCACAAAGTGATTCATCCTGGTTTGATTGGAACGACGAAGAAGCTGTGCTATTCCCAAACTGGGAAACTGGAATCACCTGATTTGAAAGTGGGATAACTTCTTCTTCCCAACTCCTATGAGATTTATTCAACTTCCTGGTGATTCTCCACCACTTTATGTATCCAAATCAAGCTTCTCACAAAGTGATTCATCCTGGTTTGATTGGAACGACGAAGAAGCTGTGCTATTCCCAAACTGGGAAACTGGAATCACCTGATTTGAAAGTGGGATAACTTCTTCATCCCAACTCCTATGAGATTTATTCAACTTCCTGGTGATTCTCCACCACTTTATGTATCCAAATCAAGCTTCTCACAAAGTGATTCATCCTGGTTTGATTGGAACGACGAAGAAGCTGTGCTATTCCCAAACTGGGAAACTGGAATCACCTGATTTGAAAGTGGGATAACTTCTTCTTCCCAACTCCTATGAGATTTATTCAACTTCCTGGTGATTCTCCACCACTTTATGTATCCAAATCAAGCTTCTTACAAAGTGATTCATCCTGGTTTGATTGGAACGACGAAGCTGTGCTATTCCCAAACTGGGAAACTGGAATCACCTGATTTGAAAGTGGGATAACTTCTTCTCCCAACTCCTATGAGATTTATTCAACTTCCTGGTGATTCTCCACCACTTTATGTATCCAAATCAAGCTTCTCACAAAGTGATTCATCCTGGTTTGATTGGAACGACGAAGAAGCTGTGCTATTCCCAAACTGGGAAACTGGAATCACCTGATTTGAAAGTGGGATAACTTCTTCATCCCAACTCCTATGAGATTTATTCAACTTCCTGGTGATTCTCCACCACTTTATGTATCCAAATCAAGCTTCTCACAAAGTGATTCATCCTGGTTTGATTGGAACGACGAAGAAGCTGTGCTATTCCCAAACTGGGAAACTGGAATCACCTGATTTGAAAGTGGGATAACTTCTTCTCCCAACTCCTATGAGATTTATTCAACTTCCTGGTGATTCTCCACCACTTTATGTATCCAAATCAAGCTTCTCACAAAGTGATTCATCCTGGTTTGATTGGAACGACGAAGAAGCTGTGCTATTCCCAAACTGGGAAACTGGAATCACCTGATTTGAAAGTGGGATAACTTCTTCTTCCCAACTCCTATGAGATTTATTCAACTTCCTGGTGATTCTCCACCACTTTATGTATCCAAATCAAGCTTCTCACAAAGTGATTCATCCTGGTTTGATTGGAACGACGAAGAAGCTGTGCTATTCCCAAACTGGGAAACTGGAATCACCTGATTTGAAAGTGGGATAACTTCTTCTTCCCAACTCCTATGAGATTTATTCAACTTCCTGGTGATTCTCCACCACTTTATGTATCCAAATCAAGCTTCTCACAAAGTGATTCATCCTGGTTTGATTGGAACGACGAAGAAGCTGTGCTATTCCCAAACTGGGAAACTGGAATCACCTGATTTGAAAGTGGGATAACTTCTTCTCCCAACTCCTATGAGATTTATTCAACTTCCTGGTGATTCTCCACCACTTTATGTATCCAAATCAAGCTTCTCACAAAGTGATTCATCCTGGTTTGATTGGAACGACGAAGAAGCTGTGCTATTCCCAAACTGGGAAACTGGAATCACCTGATTTGAAAGTGGGATAACTTCTTCTTCCCAACTCCTATGAGATTTATTCAACTTCCTGGTGATTCTCCACCACTTTATGTATCCAAATCAAGCTTCTTACAAAGTGATTCATCCTGGTTTGATTGGAACGACGAAGAAGCTGTGCTATTCCCAAACTGGGAAACTGGAATCACCTGATTTGAAAGTGGGATAACTTCTTCATCCCAACTCCTATGAGATTTATTCAACTTCCTGGTGATTCTCCACCACTTTATGTATCCAAATCAAGCTTCTCACAAAGTGATTCATCCTGGTTTGAACGGAACGACGAAGAAGCTGTGCTATTCCCAAACTGGGAAACTGGAATCACCTGATTTGAAAGTGGGATAACTTCTTCTTGCCAACTCCTATGAGATTTATTCAACTTCCTGGTGATTCTCCACCACTTTATGTATCCAAATCAAGCTTCTCACAAAGTGATTCATCCTGGTTTGATTGGAACGACGAAGAAGCTGTGCTATTCCCAAACTGGGAAACTGGAATCACCTGATTTGAAAGTGGGATAACTTCTTCTTCCCAACTCCTATGAGATTTATTCAACTTCCTGGTGATTCTCCACCACTTTATGTATCCAAATCAAGCTTCTCACAAAGTGATTCATCCTGGTTTGATTGGAACGACGAAGAAGCTGTGCTATTCCCAAACTGGGAAACTGGAATCACCTGATTTGAAAGTGGGATAACTTCTTCATCCCAACTCCTATGAGATTTATTCAACTTCCTGGTGATTCTCCACCACTTTATGTATCCAAATCAAGCTTCTCACAAAGTGATTCATCCTGGTTTGATTGGAACGACGAAGAAGCTGTGCTATTCCCAAACTGGGAAACTGGAATCACCTGATTTGAAAGTGGGATAACTTCTTCTTCCCAACTCCTATGAGATTTATTCAACTTCCTGGTGATTCTCCACCACTTTATGTATCCAAATCAAGCTTCTTACAAAGTGATTCATCCTGGTTTGATTGGAACGACGAAGAAGCTGTGCTATTCCCAAACTGGGAAACTGGAATCACCTGATTTGAAAGTGGGATAACTTCTTCTTCCCAACTCCTATGAGATTTATTCAACTTCCTGGTGATTCTCCACCACTTTATGTATCCAAATCAAGCTTCTCACAAAGTGATTCATCCTGGTTTGATTGGAACGACGAAGAAGCTGTGCTATTCCCAAACTGGGAAACTGGAATCACCTGATTTGAAAGTGGGATAACTTCTTCATCCCAACTCCTATGAGATTTATTCAACTTCCTGGTGATTCTCCACCACTTTATGTATCCAAATCAAGCTTCTCACAAAGTGATTCATCCTGGTTTGATTGGAACGACGAAGAAGCTGTGCTATTCCCAAACTGGGAAACTGGAATCACCTGATTTGAAAGTGGGATAACTTCTTCTTCCCAACTCCTATGAGATTTATTCAACTTCCTGGTGATTCTCCACCACTTTATGTATCCAAATCAAGCTTCTCACAAAGTGATTCATCCTGGTTTGATTGGAACGACGAAGAAGCTGTGCTATTCCCAAACTGGGAAACTGGAATCACCTGATTTGAAAGTGGGATAACTTCTTCTTCCCAACTCCTATGAGATTTATTCAACTTCCTGGTGATTCTCCACCACTTTATGTATCCAAATCAAGCTTCTCACAAAGTGATTCATCCTGGTTTGATTGGAACGACGAAGAAGCTGTGCTATTCCCAAACTGGGAAACTGGAATCACCTGATTTGAAAGTGGGATAACTTCTTCTTCCCAACTCCTATGAGATTTATTCAACTTCCTGGTGATTCTCCACCACTTTATGTATCCAAATCAAGCTTCTTACAAAGTGATTCATCCTGGTTTGATTGGAACGACGAAGAAGCTGTGCTATTCCCAAACTGGGAAACTGGAATCACCTGATTTGAAAGTGGGATAACTTCTTCATCCAACTCCTATGAGATTTATTCAACTTCCTGGTGATTCTCCACCACTTTATGTATCCAAATCAAGCTTCTCACAAAGTGATTCATCCTGGTTTGATTGGAACGACGAAGAAGCTGTGCTATTCCCAAACTGGGAAACTGGAATCACCTGATTTGAAAGTGGGATAACTTCTTCTTGCCAACTCCTATGAGATTTATTCAACTTCCTGGTGATTCTCCACCACTTTATGTATCCAAATCAAGCTTCTCACAAAGTGATTCATCCTGGTTTGATTGGAACGACGAAGAAGCTGTGCTATTCCCAAACTGGGAAACTGGAATCACCTGATTTGAAAGTGGGATAACTTCTTCATCCCAACTCCTATGAGATTTATTCAACTTCCTGGTGATTCTCCACCACTTTATGTATCCAAATCAAGCTTCTCACAAAGTGATTCATCCTGGTTTGATTGGAACGACGAAGAAGCTGTGCTATTCCCAAACTGGGAAACTGGAATCACCTGATTTGAAAGTGGGATAACTTCTTCTTCCCAACTCCTATGAGATTTATTCAACTTCCTGGTGATTCTCCACCACTTTATGTATCCAAATCAAGCTTCTTACAAAGTGATTCATCCTGGTTTGATTGGAACGACGAAGAAGCTGTGCTATTCCCAAACTGGGAAACTGGAATCACCTGATTTGAAAGTGGGATAACTTCTTCATCCCAACTCCTATGAGATTTATTCAACTTCCTGGTGATTCTCCACCACTTTATGTATCCAAATCAAGCTTCTCACAAAGTGATTCATCCTGGTTTGATTGGAACGACGAAGAAGCTGTGCTATTCCCAAACTGGGAAACTGGAATCACCTGATTTGAAAGTGGGATAACTTCTTCATCCCAACTCCTATGAGATTTATTCAACTTCCTGGTGATTCTCCACCACTTTATGTATCCAAATCAAGCTTCTCACAAAGTGATTCATCCTGGTTTGATTGGAACGACGAAGAAGCTGTGCTATTCCCAAACTGGGAAACTGGAATCACCTGATTTGAAAGTGGGATAACTTCTTCTTCCCAACTCCTATGAGATTTATTCAACTTCCTGGTGATTCTCCACCACTTTATGTATCCAAATCAAGCTTCTCACAAAGTGATTCATCCTGGTTTGATTGGAACGACGAAGAAGCTGTGCTATTCCCAAACTGGGAAACTGGAATCACCTGATTTGAAAGTGGGATAACTTCTTCATCCCAACTCCTATGAGATTTATTCAACTTCCTGGTGATTCTCCACCACTTTATGTATCCAAATCAAGCTTCTCACAAAGTGATTCATCCTGGTTTGATTGGAACGACGAAGAAGCTGTGCTATTCCCAAACTGGGAAACTGGAATCACCTTATTTGAAAGTGGGATAAGTTCTTCTTCCCAACTCCTATGAGATTTATTCAACTTCCTGGTGATTCTCCACCACTTTATGTATCCAAATCAAGCTTCTTACAAGTGATTCATCCTGGTTTGATTGGAACGACGAAGAAGCTGTGCTATTCCCAAACTGGGAAACTGGAATCACCTGATTTGAAAGTGGGATAACTTCTTCTTCCCAACTCCTATGAGATTTATTCAACTTCCTGGTGATTCTCCACCACTTTATGTATCCAAATCAAGCTTCTCACAAAGTGATTCATCCTGGTTTGATTGGAACGACGAAGAAGCTGTGCTATTCCCAAACTGGGAAACTGGAATCACCTGATTTGAAAGTGGGATAACTTCTTCTTCCCAACTCCTATGAGATTTATTCAACTTCCTGGTGATTCTCCACCACTTTATGTATCCAAATCAAGCTTCTCACAAAGTGATTCATCCTGGTTTGATTGGAACGACGAAGAAGCTGTGCTATTCCCAAACTGGGAAACTGGAATCACCTGATTTGAAAGTGGGATAACTTCTTCTTCCCAACTCCTATGAGATTTATTCAACTTCCTGGTGATTCTCCACCACTTTATGTATCCAAATCAAGCTTCTCACAAAGTGATTCATCCTGGTTTGATTGGAACGACGAAGAAGCTGTGCTATTCCCAAACTGGGAAACTGGAATCACCTGATTTGAAAGTGGGATAACTTCTTCATCCCAACTCCTATGAGATTTATTCAACTTCCTGGTGATTCTCCACCACTTTATGTATCCAAATCAAGCTTCTCACAAAGTGATTCATCCTGGTTTGATTGGAACGACGAAGAAGCTGTGCTATTCCCAAACTGGGAAACTGGAATCACCTGATTTGAAAGTGGGATAACTTCTTCTTCCAACTCCTATGAGATTTATTCAACTTCCT
This sequence comes from Brassica napus, assembly GCF_020379485.1. Classification (NCBI taxonomy): domain Eukaryota; kingdom Viridiplantae; phylum Streptophyta; class Magnoliopsida; order Brassicales; family Brassicaceae; genus Brassica; species Brassica napus. The sequence continues at coordinate 28,344 of NW_026015160.1, forward strand.
GGTGATTCTCCACCACTTTATGTATCCAAATCAAGCTTCTCACAAAGTGATTCATCCTGGTTTGATTGGAACGACGAAGAAGCTGTGCTATTCCCAAACTGGGAAACTGGAATCACCTGATTTGAAAGTGGGATAACTTCTTCATCCCAACTCCTATGAGATTTATTCAACTTCCTGGTGATTCTCCACCACTTTATGTATCCAAATCAAGCTTCTCACAAAGTGATTCATCCTGGTTTGATTGGAACGACGAAGAAGCTGTGCTATTCCCAAACTGGGAAACTGGAATCACCTGATTTGAAAGTGGGATAACTTCTTCTTCCCAACTCCTATGAGATTTATTCAACTTCCTGGTGATTCTCCACCACTTTATGTATCCAAATCAAGCTTCTCACAAAGTGATTCATCCTGGTTTGATTGGAACGACGAAGAAGCTGTGCTATTCCCAAACTGGGAAACTGGAATCACCTGATTTGAAAGTGGGATAACTTCTTCATCCCAACTCCTATGAGATTTATTCAACTTCCTGGTGATTCTCCACCACTTTATGTATCCAAATCAAGCTTCTCTCAAAGTGATTCATCCTGGTTTGATTGGAACGACGAAGAAGCTGTACTATTCCCAAACTGGGAAACTGGAATCACCTGATTTGAAAGTGGGATAACTTCTTCTTCCCAACTCCTATGAGATTTATTCAACTTCCTGGTGATTCTCCACCACTTTATGTATCCAAATAAAGCTTCTTACAAAGTGATTCATCCTGGTTTGATTGGAACGACGAAGAAGCTTGTATTCCCAAACTGGGAAACTGAAATCACCTGATTTGAAAGTGGGATAACTTCTTCATCCCAACTCCTATGAGATTTATTCAACTTCCTGGTGATTCTCCACCACTTTATGTATCCAAATCAAGCTTCTCACAAGTGATTCATCCTGGTTTGATTGGAACGACGAAGAAGCTGTGCTATTCCCAAACTGGGAAACTGGAATCACCTGATTTGAAAGTGGGATGTTTGGGTCAAAAACGGTTTTACGACAAATTTAACATCCAAAATCCGAGGAAGAAGTGAGAATTTCCGAAGAAGACTTTTCCGAAAAATAGACTCTTTCTTACAAAACTTTACGGAGAAAGAATCGAGATCCCGACGAAGGCTCGAAACAGGTCGCTACGTAGCGACGAGCTCGAGCTCGAGCCCAAGCTCGGTCGCTACGTAGCGACCGAGCGATCGTCCCGCTCGGTCGCTACGTAGCGACCGAGCGATCGTCCCGCTCGGTCGCTACGTAGCGACCGAGCGACCGAGCATTCGTCTCACTCGGTCGCTACGTAGCGACCGGGCTCGAGCCAAGTTCGGTCGCTGTGTAGCGATTGAACCTTTCCGAACATCGATACGACACCAGTCCTTGCATTCTCGTCAAACCTTCGAATGCTATCTCCCAAAGACCGTAGCAAGCTCAGTCCATGTTTCCCGCTATTCTAATTCATCGATCAAACTTCGCGGATTAGAAACAGCGGAAAACTCGTAGTAAACGTGTCGAGTCGGAAGACGGCCCAAAGGGACCTAAAACACGACTCGAGGCCCATCCTACGATTTTTCCTAACCAAAAGCCCGTGAACCACAGCATGGTTTACGCTTGGCCCCGAGGAAGGATAAATGTCAAGTTTCCGCGGATAAATACGGAAGTTTTGAAGATAATTGTGAAGATCGGGAAAATGGAAATCTCCATTTTATGCTATGACGGCTTAAGGGCAGAAGAGTAAAAGCGTAAACCGACCTTGAAGCTAGTATATAAGGAGTCCTAGGCGAGGAGCAGAGAGAGAACTTTTTCAGAGCAAACTTAGCACTTAGAGCAATTTAGGTAATTTTCCGTTTTTGTTATTTCGAGCTGCGACTCAATTAGGTTTAGCCGTCTTAGGGTTGCTAGAACTAGGAATCTCGCCGACAGCTCTCGAGCCCAGGCTTATACCTTGTTGTAACGCTCATACGCAGATTCGGAATAAGATCTACTTTGCTCTCTTTTCGATTTCTTATTTTTATCGTTGTTATTCTCGTGTTCTGATTGCTTGACGTGTGGTAATTAACAGATATTCGGGTCCTCTGGGAAATTAGGGTTTTCCTAGTTTCCTTATTTAAACGGAAATCGACGGTGTGAATTTTGGTTCCCACAGTTTGGCGCTAGAAGGAGGGGGACTTACGGATCAATCTAACCCGCAAAAGCCACTCACCGATGAGGAACGATATGCGAGATTCGACGTGCGCGAACGTCATCTCATTCAAGGGGGGAGAAACGATCGATCGGGCCAAACCTCGAAACGATCTCCTTGTTATCGAGTTGACGATTCGAGATATCGACGTCGCTAGAGTACTAATCGATACCGGAAGCTCGGCCGATATTATCTTCAAAGACACTCTTGAAAAGATGGGGGTCAGTCAATCCGAAATCGCGAAATACCCAAGCCCATTGCTAGGACTTTCGGGGGAAACGACCATGGCCTATGGATCGATTAGACTCGCTGTCAAAGCCGGAACCGTGACTAACGTCACAGAGTTTCTAGTCGTTGACCGCCCCGCATCTTACAACGTTATCATGGGGACGCCATGGTTAAACACCATGCGTGCAATCCCATCAACCTACCATCTTTGCCTCAAGTTCCCGACCCCTAACGGAGTCGAGGTAATCTGGGGAAATCCAAGAGTTTCGCAGGTTTGTTTCGCCGCGGAACTAAAACGAAAGAGACCGATCCTCGAAGTTACTCCTAAGAAAGCGGAGAAAAAGACCTCCAGCAAAAATACGCAAAGTCAGGATTCAGCAGAATTCTTTTGGCAGTCTCGCAGCATCACAGCTCTAGATGAAAAACGCGAGCCAACATGCGAACCCGTGGTAACGATCTGTCTCGACGAAGCCTTCCCAGAACGCTGCGTCGAGATTGGAGCCAATCTCCACGAGCCTTTAAGGACAGAACTCATAACCTGTCTTAAAAAGAACCTTAATACTTTCGCATGGGCTGCGGAAGATATGCCAGGAATCGACATTAATATAACATGTCACGAGCTGAATATCGACCCGACATTCAAACCCGTCAAACAGAAAAGACGGAAGCTGGGACCCGAACGTGCTACCGCAGTAACGATGAGGTCGAAAAACTGCTTAAAGTTGGGTCGATAACGGAAGTAAGATACCCGGACTGGCTCGCCAACCCCGTAGTAGTCAAAAAGAAAAACGGAAGTGGCGAGTTTGCGTAGATTTTACCGACCTAAACAAGGCATGTCCAAAGGATAGCTTCCCTCTACACATATCGATCGATTGGTAGAAGCAACAGCGGGCAACGAACTCTTATCCTTCATGGATGCCTTCTCAGGTTATAATCAAATTAGGATGAATCCCGACGATCGTGAGAAGACTGCGTTCATTACCGATCGCGGAACTTATTGCTATAAGGTAATGCCCTTCGGCCTCAAAACGCTGGAGCAACTTACCAACGACTCGTGAACCGAATGTTCTCCAAACAACTCGGAAAAAACGATGGAAGTTTATATCGACGACATGCTCGTCAAATCCCTCAAAGCAAGAGATCACGTATCACATCTCGAAGAATGCTTTGCACAACTAAACTCCCATAACATGAAGCTCAACCCGACAAATGTAGATTCGCCGTGGCATCAGAGAATTCCTCGGCTACTTGGTCACCAACCGCGGCATCGAAGCAAATCCAAACAGATCAACGCACTAATCGAGATGGCTTCACCAAAGAACAAGCGGGAGGTCCAAAGACTGACCGGCAGAATCGCAGCAACGATCAACAGATAAGTGCTGCCCTTCTACGACGTCCTGCGAGGAAATAAAAATTTCGAATGGACGGAAGAGTGCAAAAACGCCTTCCAACAGCTGAAGCGTTATTTAGCTACTCCTCCAGTCCTCGCAAAACCCGTGGAAGGGGAGCCTTTATTCTTGTACATCGCGGTGTCGGCAACGGCCGTAAGCGGAGTCCTGATCAGGGAAGAACGCGGGGAGCAGAAACCTATTTTCTACATAAGCAAAACCTTGCTGGATGCGCGCGAATCTAGGTATCCGTTGATGGAAAAATTGGCATGCGCGGTCGTAACATCGGCCCGAAACTAAGACCATATTTCCAATCCCACACGATTGTCATCCTCACGACTTTTCCCTTACGGACAATTTTGCATAGCCCAAGTCAATCAGGCGATTGGCTAAGTGGGCGGTCGAGTTGAGCGAGTATGACATCGAATACCGACCAAGGACGAGCGCAAAATCACAAGTGCTCGCAGACTTCTTGGTCGAACTTCCAACGGGGGCAATAACCAATGAGGAACCAAATTCCACCTGGCTCCTCCACGTCGACGGATCCTCATCCAAGCAAGGATCGGGTATCGGGATCCGTCTCACATCTCCAACGAGCGAGATCTTGGAACAATCGTTCAGACTGGAATTCCATGCCTCAAACAACGAGGCCGAATACGAAGCATTGATCGCAGGTCTACGTTTGGCTCACGGCTTAAAAATACGTAATCTCCACGCTTACTGCGACTCCCAGTTAGTGGCCAGTCAATTCAGCGGAGAATATGAAGCCAGAGACGAACGGATGGACGCGTACCTCAAACTGGTCCAAGGTCTAGCTCAAGACTTCGACTGTTTCGCCCTTACCCGACCCGATCCCCCGTTCCGAGAATGTCCAGGCGGACGCCCTCGCGGCCTTAGCATCAAGTTCCGATCCAGGACTCAAAAGGGTAATTCCGGTCGAATTCATCGAACATCCGAGTATCGGACCACCAGTCGTTGTCAATCTCATAGAGGGTCAAGACGACGAGGAAGAAGAGATTACGACGTCACCACCATCGGAGCAATCTGATTACGGCTGCGATACCCCATGGCTTCAGACGATTCGAGACTACATTATCGACGGGCAACTGCCCGCCGAAAAATGGGCGGCTCGCAAGATCCGAACACAGGCCGCACGCTACGTAACAGTGGACGGCGAAATCTACAAATGGAGATTCTCCGGACCACTCCTGACGTGCCTGGAAGGAGAAAAGGCGAGGAAAGTAATGGAGGAAATACATTCCGGCTCATGCGGCAACCATTCCGGCGGAAGATCACTAGCCGTGAAAATCAAACGCCACGGATACTATTGGCCAACAATGATCGGAGATGCGAGAAATTCGCACGAAAATGCGAAAAAATGCCAAGGCATGCGCCAACTATCCGACAACCGGCCGAAGTTCTTTCCTCCATCACATCGCCTTATCCCTTTATGCGCTGGGCCATGGATATTGTCGGACCTCTGCATAATTCAAAGCAAAAGCGTTTCCTTCTAGTCCTTACCGATTTTTTTCTCAAAATGGGTAGAGGCGGACTCGTACGCAAGTATAAAAGACGTCCAAGTCGAGAATTTCGTATGGAAAAACATCATCTGTAGGCATGGAGTTCCTTACGAATCCGTAACCGATAACGGGTCTCAATTCATTTCCACCCGATTCGAGGCATTCTGCGAAAAGTGGAAGATACGACTCAACAAGTCAACTCCCAGATATCCGCAGTGCGACGGACAGGCTGAAACAATCAACAAGACCATTCTCGACGGACTGAAGAAACGCTTGGAGGCCAAAAAAGGTAGATGGGCCGATGAACTCGAGGGAGTCCTCTGGTCTCACACCGTACCACCCCAAGGCGAGCAACGGGAGAAACTCCCTTCGCCCTGGTATACGGCACAGAATGCATGATTCCCGCAGAAGTAGAATTTCCCGGTGTTCGAAGAAGGTTCTTACCTGAACGAGAGGAACTCAACAATGCTATGCTCTTGGACGACCTCGACCTCATTAACGAACGCCGGGATCGAGCGCTCATCCGAATTCAAAACTACCAGCACGCCGCTGCGAGATACTATAATTCCAACGTACGGAATCGTAGGTTCAATCAGGGAGATCTGGTCCTTCGCAAAGTCTTCCAAAACACCGCTGAACGAAACGCGGGAAACTCGGAGCAAACTGGGAAGGTCCCTATAAAATCGAAAAAGTCGTCCGACCAGGTTCTTACGAAATAGCCAACATGCAGGGCATAAAAATCCCTAGAACCTGGAATGCGATGCATCTCAAAAAATACTATCACTAAACAAACCAACTCGCAATCACTGAACTACGAGACGGCTTGATCTCCGCAAGGAGTACGTAGGCAGTTTGCCGAAAGGCAAATTCAGCTGTCCCCCTCATTAAAAAGGGGGGGGGAGTGGGTACGTATACTCGTATACTCCCAAAAAATCGAAAAACTTCTTACCACACTTTGGTGTTTTCGACTTATCAAAACATCCTCACCCGCGAAATCGCAACGAGGTCTTCGGAAATCAGTCGGCCGCTTGGGAGAATCAACCTTTAGCATCGCGAGACGTCGCAAAAGATGCCTCAAAGTTGGTTTCTTCCGAGCAAACGAAATCTCCGCAAAACACATACATGCACACATTAACATTTATTTTGCGCAAAATAATCAAAACAACGGCACACGCCACCAAGTCCGATGCTGATCACATCGAACTCACAAACGTCCTAAACAGACATAGACATCTCATGAGATGACTCTCTTACATCCGACACAAGGATAATAGCGCTATAAAGAAATCCGAAATTTTGGTCTAGCACTTCCGGTCTCCGGAGAGATGCTCGATTCGTATCAAACAAGTCGTATAAGCCGAGAACTTTTCGCGGACTTTACATCGATACGATCAGGAAGAATCGCGACAGGAAAAACGATAGCCGTTAGTCACCGCACAATCCTTAAACCGAAAGTAACCTCTAGTGTCTTGCCCTAAACCCAGCGCACTGGTCTCTAACATCTCAAAGGCATGATATCGAAAGATAGAGATTCTTAAACCACGCCTCTATGTTTACGTTCGATACCTTCAGCACCCCCGCAGAGTTCACATCTCGCGGAAGAACTCTCGAAACAGGTCTCGAATAAAACATTCCACAATTGAAGAAGGATATGAGACGACACTCATCACCTTCCTCCCCACTATTCACAAATCATAAAAAGCGTTATCCGATTTATCATATCATAAAGCCGCAGAGCGGCAGGGATTCAAAGCCACACACGGCCAGTCCCGAAATACAAACAAGGCCATTCAAGCCGAAACATAAGAACATAAAAAAATCTCTCGCAAGAGATCTAACCCAAGTCACCCTCAGACTTACGCCCCCTCTTTCACCCGCTGCCTCGTCCGAGCCTGGAGCCCGCGTCGCTTCCGTTCTCTCCGACCATCGGTCTTTCCCCTCTGGGTCTTCGAACACGTCGGAAAGAAGCCTCGGTTTCAGGTCGGCCAGGATAGACCGAAATCTCCATCCTCGGCCCGCCATATCTCCCTTGCTCCAGAGGAAACAGCCGGCCTCTTTGGCCTCCAGGTCGGGGGAGTCTCACTTTGGCAA